>NW_026898645.1:0-56406 GCF_033153095.1 Gastrolobium bilobum
ATGCTATTTTGAGAAGGCAGCATGGTTTCCTTGCATATAACTCCAAGTACTATGGAGTAACGTGGAGAGTAAGGCCTTACCCTCTGCTTACCTATAACAAAACAAGGGAAGGAGCAAAATCCACTTGTAAAATATGCTACCAGGCAGGGTTAACCAAAGGGATGAAAACATGGAACCCGTAACACCTACTTGATCTTTTTCTTTCTGAAATTAATCTTAACTCAATTCGTATCACAACCTTTTCCTCACGATAGCTGAACTGTGTTTTACTAGCTGATGCTCTTACTTTCATTTCGTTGACTGCTCTTAAAGTTACTTCAATTGATGCCATTTTATTCGATGACCATGCTAAGTCATTCACTGCTCTCATCTGGTTCAGAATGGTTAACATTGTTTAACTAGCTGCCCAGAGATTGCTCTTTGTGAAGCTTAGCTGAGAATAGTGATTTCTTTTATTGCTCCATTTTACAAATTAAGTTTCCTTTAGCGCTTCTTACTTCACAACTGCTCCCTGAGGACGATAAATCTGGGGCTATAATACCCTATATTGCTTGACACGTACGCTTGCGTATAGTTGAAGAGGGTTGCTTTTACAGAAGATTGCTCCTGTTTGCAATCCTGATTACTACTCTCACTCTTGCTCTCTCAAAGAAATAGAGCAACTCTAGTTCGACCAAGCAATTGGCGCCGTTGCCGGGGATCATTTGGCAAGAAAGGGCGTTTTTAAGGAAACATTTTCAAATGATTATGAACGCTGGTCAGTTCCATGTACTACCCATGGAAGACCCTCACAGTCATTTGGACAATTTCACTGAGATAGTTGACAATTTCAAAGTTCATGGTATTTCGGAAGAAAACATGCGGATGCGGCTTTTTCCATTTTCCTTAGCTGGAAAAGCCAAAGAATGGAGGAGAACATTGCCCCCAAACTGCATCACCAGTTGGGAGCAATTGGCGGAACAGTTTGTTACCCGATTTTTTTCCCAAGCAAAACAAGCCCAAGTGAGGGCTGATATAGCTTCTTTTCAAATGTATGATGGAGAAAGTCTGTATGAAGCGTGGGAACGCTTTAAAGAGTTGATACGAATCTGCCTGAATCATGGAGTTTCTGATTGGGGCATCATTCACACGTTTTATCATGGTTTAACCCCACCATTGAAAGCAACTGTTGATGCAGCCGCATGGGGAGATCTTTTGGATTTTACTTATCCAGAAACCTACCAGTTGTTGGAAAAACTTTCAAAAAAACATATTTCATGGCCTTCCACACGACACAGTGCTCCTAAGAAAGCAGGAGTTCTTGAGCTAAGCTCAGCTGATGCTCTTTCTGCACAAATGGCTTCGCTCCAGAACACTATAAAAAACTGGAAGCCCATGGAACAGAAAAAAACAACTGAGCAACTTCTTTTGACTCAATCAAGTCAGAGTTGCCCCACTTGTGGAGGTCCTCATGAATATGAGGACTGTAACAATCTAGCTGTTGTGTGCTATGCAGGAGGGTATGACAACAACAACAACAACAACAGGAGCAATGACAACCATCAAGGGAACAATAACCGAGGCTGGAGGAATCATAATAATGCTGGAGGTAGTGGAGGAAACTACCAGAACTGACCCCCATATCCCAGGCAGAACCAACAAAACTGGGATAAGGGTGAAGGGAAGTCTCAATCCTTTGAGACTTCTGTCAAGGAGTACATGAATCAGAACAGCACAGCCATGCGAAACCTAGAAACCCAAATTGGTCAGCTGGCTGGAGCACTCAAACAGAGGCAACCAGGGACACTCCCTAGTGATACAGAAAAGTCGTCTCAAGATAACCAGGAGCATTGTAATGCTATAAGCCTGCGAGATGGAAAAAACTTACCACCCCCAGACTTAGTGGCACGACCTCGAAAGCGCGAACCAGCAAAACAGCCCATAGGAAAGGAAGTTGAAGAAGCCACTGACCCTTCACACCTTGAAGCTCAGACAGGACCAGAAGAGAAGGTCCAAAGCAATGAGTCTGCTGAAATCAAACCGGATGACGCAACACCTGTAGCAGAACTTGGAGCAACAAAAGTCAGTGAACCAGTTTCAGTTCCAACTTATGTTCCCCCATGCAAGAGAAGGAGTGAACCGATCGAGCCTCCTTTTCCACAGAGGTTGAAAAAGCAACACGAGGATAAACAGTTTAGCCAGTTTCTTGACTTGATGAAACAACTTCACATAAATATCCCTCTAGTAGAAGCTCTGGAGCAAATGCCTTCATATGCAAAATTCATGAAGGACATTTTGTCAAAAAGAAGAAAGATCGAAGAGTTTGAGACCGTAGCCCTCACTCAACAATCGTGCAAGTACCTGACTAAAATTCCTCCCAAACTAAAGGATCCTGGTATATTCACCATCCCGTGTACAGTTGGGAAGAACTATCTTGGTCGGGCACTTTGTGATCTGGGCTCAAGTGTAAATCTAACGCCAGCTTCCATCTTCAAGCAGCTTGACATAGGAGCAGCAAGACCAACCACAGTCACTCTTCAACTTGCAGACCGATCTATAGCCAAGCCATAAGGAAAAATTGAGAATGTCCTTGTCCAAGTAGACAAGTTCATTCTACCAGCTGACTTCATCATCTTAGATTTTGAAGCAGATCAAGAAGTTCCAATAATTTTGGGCAGACCATTTCTGGCTACCGGTGATGCTATCATAAATGTCAGAAAGGGTGAACTTTCTATGAGTGTAAACGGAGAAGAAGTGAAGTTTAATGTCATGAAAGCAATAAGGTTTGATGAAGATAACACTGAGGAATGCTCTAGCATTTCGATCCTTGACTCGGTCATATGAGAAGAACAGCAGGAGCATTTGCAGCCAGAGATAGGCATTAAGGACTTTGAGGAGCTGGAAGAATACCTTGCATCCATCAGTTTCCACCAACCCCAGGGAAGGAAAGAAAGGGTCTTTGAATCCTTAAATCGATCAGAGCAAGAGCAAAGACCAAAATTGCCTTCAGTAGAGCAACCACCTACCTTGGACTTAAAACCCTTACCTGAACACCTGAAATATACTTATTTGGGTAAAGTCAACACTCTCCCTGTGATTATTTCTTCTTTGCTAACCCATGAACAGGAACTTCAACTCACACAAAAACTCAAAGATTACAAAGGAGCAATCGGCTGGACCATGGCTGATATAAAAGGAATTAGCCCAACAATTTGCATGCACAAGATTTTGCTCCAAGACCCTGACAGCTCATCTGTGGAGAATCAAAGGAGGCTGAATCCCAATATGAAGGAGGTGGTAAGAAAAGAAATCATCAAATGGCTTGATGCAGGTATAATCTATCCCATCTCAGATAGTAAATGGGTTGCTCCTGTGCAATGCGTTCCAAAAAAGGGTGGCATTACTGTAGTTGAAAATGACAAACAAGAGTTAATAGCCACCAAAAAAATAACTGGGTGGAGGATTTGTCAAGACTACAGGAAATTAAATAATGCTACCCGAAAGGATCATTTCCCCCTTCCTTTTATTGACCAAATGCTGGATCATCTAGCTGGGAAAGAATTCTTTTGTTTCTTATATGGGTATTCGGGATACAACCAAATCCCGGTTGCTCCTGAAGACCAGCACAAAACCACTTTTACGTGCCCCTTTGGGACGTTTGCATTCAGAAGAATGCCTTTTGGGCTATGTAATGCCCCTGCAACTTTTCAGAGATGCATGTTTGCTTTGTTTACTGATTTGGTAAGAGAAGCAGTAGAAATTTTCATGGATAATTTTTCTGTCATTGGTTGCTCTTTTCCTACTTGCCTCAATAACCTTGAACAGGTATTGAAAAGATATGTCAAGAGCAATTTGGTGCTGATTGGGAAAAATGCCACTTCATGGTAAGAGAAGTCATTGTGCTAGGACACAAAATCTCAAGCAAGGGCCTCGAGGTGGACAAGGCTAAGGTGGAAGCAATTGAGAAGCTACCTCCCCCTACCACCGTAAAAGGGATCAGAAGCTTCTTGGGACATGCTGGGTTCTACAGACGTTTCATTAAAGACTTCTCCAAAATCGCCAAACCACTTTGTGAACTTCTGGAGCAAGACAGGAAGTTCAATTTTGATGAAAAATGTTTGACAGCCTTCCTGGAGCTCAAGTTGAGGCTGGTGTCCGCGCCCATCATTCAAAGCCCAGATTGGGGTCTTCCTTTTGAACTAATGTGTGACGCCAGCGACTTCGGCTTGGGAGTAGTTCTTGGGCAGCGAAAAGACAAAGTCTTCAGAACTGTTTACTACGCTAGTAGAACTCTTACTCCGGCACAAGCCAACTACACAGTGACGGAGAAGGAGATGCTGGCAGTTGTATTTGCATGTGACAAGTTTCGTTCATATCTAATATGTTCCAAAGTCACAGTCTTCACTGATCATTCAGCAATCAAGCAACTCTTTGCTAAGAAGGATGCAAAGCCAAGACTAATTAGATGGGTACTATTGCTCCAAGAATTTGACCTTGAGATCAAGGACCTGAGAGGAAGTGATAACAAGGTGGCTGACCACCTATCTCGATTAAAGAGAGCAAGCCCACAAGAAGGAGATCATATCAAGGAGACATTCCCTGATGAGCAGCTTCTAATGATCGCTGAAAAACATGCTCCTTGGTTTGCAGATATTGCAAACTACCTGGCTGCCGGAATCGAGCCATACCACTTGAATCACCAAGGGAGAAAGAGGTTCCATCATGGTTTAAGTAGTATTTCTGGGACGACCCTTTGCTCTACAAAAGGTGTTCTGACCAATTACTTCGAAGGTGTATCCCTGAAGGAGAACAACAGAAAATACTGGAGCAATGCCACAATTCCCCTTATGGAGGACACTTTGCTGGAGCAAGAACAGCAGCTAAAGTGCTGCAGTCAGGTTTATGCTGGCCCTCCTTGTTTAAAGATGCTAATGTTTTTGTTAAAAAATGTGACAGGTGCCAGAGAACATGGAACATTACAAGAAAGCATGAAATGCCCCTTGTTCCAATAATGGAGGTTGAATTGTTCGATGTATGGGGCATTGATTTCATGGGGCCTTTCCCACCTTCCTTTGGAAACAAGTATATACTTGTTGCAGTTGACTATGTGTCGAAATGGGTAGAAGCTGTTGCTACCCCCACTAATGATGCCAGGAAAGTGCTGAAGTTCATCAAAAAGAATATTTTCACTCGATTTGGAACCCCTAGAGCAATTATCAGCGACGGGGGTACACACTTCGTGAACAAACAATTCCAATTGCTCCTGAAGAAATATGGAGTGCAGCATAAAATTGCCACCCCTTACCACCCGCAGACCAGCGGGCAGGTAGAGGTGTCCAACAGGGAGATAAAAAAAATCCTGGAAAAGGTCGTAAACCCAGATAGAAAAGATTGGTCCAACAAATTGGATGATTCCCTATGGACGTATCGAACAGCTTATCGAACGCCCATTGGCTGCTCCCCCTATAAGTTGGTGTTTGGAAAAGCGTGTCACTTGCCTCTGGAACTTCAACACAAAGCATTCTGGGCCATCACATTGCTAAACATGGATTCCAGAATGGCTGGGGAAAAGAGGTTGCTCCAGTTGGTTGAACTGGAAGAATTCCGGAGCAAGGCATATGAAAACGCCAACCTCTACAAGGAGCAGATGAAAAAGTGGCACGATAAAAAGCTTATCAAGAGAGAGTTAGAAGTTGGAGACAAAGTGCTGCTGTATCGATCCAGATTGAAACTGTTTCCTAGAAAGTTGAAATCAAGATGGGAGGGACCTTATGCAATCATTGAAGCACTTCCCAATGGAGCATTTGTCATTGCTCATGAAAAATCTGGAGCAACGCTCAGGGTAAATGGACACAGACTCAAGAAGTATAATAGAGGGATCAAGGAGCATGAGAAACTAACTTCTCATCTCGATGACCCAGCTGAAGTCTGACTCAAGGAGCAACAAGTCGAGCTAAGACTATAAATGAAGCGCTACTGGGAGACAACCCAGATTTATTTCCACGTCGTTTTTATTATTATTATTGTCTTTGTTTGAGAAAATTAATGTGCTAACCATTGCAGGAAGCTAGTTTTGGGGTTGTCCATTCCAAATTTTTTGAGTAACTCCTTGCAATATTTAGCTTGATTGATGAATATACCATCCTTTTGTTGCTTTATTTGAAGACCAAGGAAGAATTTTAGCTCTCCCATCATAGACATCTCAAATTTGCTTTGCATAAGATTAGCAAACTCTTCACAAAGATGAACGTTAGTGGCACCAAAGGTGATATTATCAACATAGATTTGTGCAAATAATAGATGATCATTTTTCTTCTTTATAAAAAGAGTTGTGTCCACTTTTCCTCTTAAAAAACCTTTTTCTAAAAGAAATTTGCTTAATCTTTCATACCAAGCTCTTGGAGCTTGTTTCAAACCATATAAAGCTTTTTTGAGTTTAAAGACATGGTTAGGTAAATCATGATCTTCAAAACCGGGAGGTTGATCAACATACACTTCTTATTGAATGTATCCATTTCGAAATGCACTTTTAACATTCATTTGAAAGAGTTTAAAGTCCATTATACATGCAAATGCAAGTAATAATCTAATAGCTTCTAATCTAGCAACGGGAGCATAAGTTTCATCATAATCAATACCTTCCTCTTGATTATAACCTTTAGCAACTAGTCTAGCTTTGTTTCTAGTAATTATGCCATTTTCATCAAGTTTATTCCTAAAGACCCATATGGTTCCATTTATTGGATAATCATTTGGTTTTGGCACAAGTTCCCAAACTTGATTTCTTTCAAATTGATTTAGTTCTTCTTGCATTGCCAAGAACCAATGTTCATCAATAATTGTTTCATTTATGGTTTTAGGCTCAATTTGAGAAACAAATGCTAAGTGATTACAAATATTTCTAATTGAGTTTCTAGTAGTTACCCCTTTGGATATATCACCAATTACCACATCAATGGGGTTTCCTCTAGCTACTCTCCAATCTTGTGGAAGATTGTTCTCGTCATCGATTTGTTGACTTGGTGTTTCTTCATTGTTTGCTTTATCTTCTTTTTGTCTTTCATTGTTCTCTTTGCCATCCAGGTTTATGTTTTTCATGCTTTCTATAAGATCATCATCACAAGGTTCCTTTCTAGGCAAGGCATTGTTAGTCTCATTAAATACAACATGAATAGACTCTTCAATGATCATTGCTCTTTTATTATAGACTCTATAAGCTCTACTTGTGAGTGAATAGCCTAGAAATATGCCTTCATCGGCTTTAGAGTCAAATTTGCCAAGGTTTTCTTTTCCATTGTTTAAATCAAAACATCTGAAACCAAAGACATGAAAATATGAAATATTGGGTTTTCTTCCTTTGTAAAGTTTATATGGAGTTTTCTTCAAAATAGGTCTAATTAAAGCACGGTTCATAACATAACACGCGGTGCCAACAGCTTTCGTCCAAAAATATTTTGGAAGATCATTTTCATTTAACATGGTTCTAGCAAGTTCTTCCAATACACGATTTTTCCTTTCTACAACTCCATTTTGTTGTGGAGTCCTAGGAGCGGAAAAATTATGTTCAATGCCATTTTCTTCACAAAAGGTTTCAAAATCTTGATTTTCAAATTCTCCACCATGATCGGTTCTAATTGAAATAATATTTGAAGATTGTTCATTTTGAATAAACTTGGCTAGTCTCTTGAATGATTTAAAAGCATCGCTTTTATATATAAGAAATAAAGTCCAAGTATAGCGAGAATAATCATTCACAATGACCAAAGCATAGTAATTGCCACCAAAGCTCATAGTTCTAGTTGGTCCAAAAAGATCCATATGCAAAAGTTGTAAAGGATTTGTGGTAGAAACAATATTTTATGATTTAAAAGAAGCCTTTACTTGTTTTCCCATTTGACAAGCATCAAAAACTTTATCTTTTTCAAATTTGAGCTTTGGTAACCCAATCACTAGGTCTAAGGAAATTAATTTGCTTAATTGACCCACGCCAATGTGTGTTATTCTTCTATGCCATAACCAAGAGTCATCTTCGTTACTAATCAAACATTTATCGTCATTTGAAGGCATACCATCTAAGTCTATCATATAAATCTTATCCACTCTATGACCAAGAAACTTAACTTGCCCATCAATTAGACTTTCAATTTTACAAGAAGTTGAGTCAAAAATAATTTTATAATTTTTATCACATAATTGACTAATGTTAAGCAAGTTATGTCTAAGGCCTTCAACAAGTAAAACATTTTCTATAGAAACGGAGGAGGAATTACCAACTTTTTCAATACCGAGAATCTTTCCTTTGTTGTTATCTCTATAGGAAACATGTCCATGTTCTTTCTTTGTGAATGATTGAAACTTAGTTACATCTCCCGTCATGTGACTTGAGCAACCACTATCCAAGTACCACTTGGAGCTTTTAGCCTTCAAACAAACCTACATCACAAAGTCAAGATTTAATCTTTGGTACCCACACCATGTTGGGTCCTTGTGTGTTAGTCTTGGGCTTAGTTGCCTTAGGAACCCACACTTTCTTTTGCCCAATAATACCATTCTTTCTAACTTTACATGTGAAAGCACTATGACCCTTTCCACCACAATGAAAATATTTAATGAATGGGCTACTTTTCATGTAGGATGGAGAGATGAAAAAAAATTATATGATTTTTCTTGTGTGATTGTGTCAAAACCTAAGCCGGATTTGTTAAACATGCATCTTTGTTTACCAAGCAACACATTTAGGTTATCTCTACCACATGTAAATTTGCTTAGAATTTCATTTAAATCACCAATTTCATTGTTTAGATCTTTACATGATGTACATGATGATGAAGATGCATAATCATTTGAAGATAGGCATTTGATACAACTAGTACTAGCATCAAGTAACTTGAGAGTTTCATTTTCATCTTTCAAATCTTTCACTTCCTTTTCTAAAGATACAATTTTTTTTTCAAAGAACTAATAGTTTTTCTTGATGCTCTAAGAGTTTTAACATGTTCTAGTGTTTCATTATGCATTTCTTCAAACATGTTAGACAACTCATCATATGAAGGGAAAATAGTGGAGCAAGATGAGTTTACCTCGGTTTCGGATTCATTTTTGTCCTCATTTGCCATTAGACATATATGTTGAGTTCCTTTGCTTGATTTCTCGGGTGGTCTCCCATCTTGCATGAAGCATAGGTTTACTTCTTCCTTGGAGCCATCATCGGAGGAACTAGATTCATCATCCCAAGCAAGATAAGCCTTCTTGAAGTTCTTTCTATCCTTGCCTTGCTTCTTTTCAAAATTTTCTTTCTTTTGAATGTTTGGACAATCCGATTTGTAGTGACCAGTTTTTCCACATTCATAGCAAGTGATGGTGAGTTGTGAGGATCCTTCATCTTTAGATCTTCTTCGAGGAAATGCGGGACTTTTTGAGAAATTCTTCTTGAAGAATTTTCCATACTTTTTCACGAAGAGACTCATCTCATCTTCATCAAGTTCATTTTCGGAATCTCCATCTTCTTTTTCCTCATCCTTCTCTTTGCTTGGTGTTGAGGCTTTCAAGGCAATTCCCTTACTTTTCTTGACGGCTTGTTCCTTCAAGGTTATTCTAGTTAGCTCCATTTCATACTCTTGGAGCTTGCTGAACAAGGTTGCAAGATCCATGGTTTTCAAATCTTTTGATTCCGTAATAGTCGTCAACTTGAGTTGCCATTCCCTATTGTGCACACTTCTCATCACCTTAGCAATTAACTCAAGGTTAGTAAAAGATTTATCTAAAGCATTTAGATGAGTGACAAGATGTGTGAACCTTTTTTGCATACTTTGAATACTTTCATTTTCATGAATCTCAAACATTTTAAATTCTCTAGGGAGTGCATTTAATTTTGTAAATTTAACATCACTAGTTCCTTCATGGGTTATTTAAAAAATATCCTACATTTCCTTAGCATTCTTACAATTTGAAACACGAAAGTATTCATCGCGACCTAAGGCATTTGTGATCAAGTTTTGAGCTCTAGCATTCCAATTTCCTTTCTTAATTTCATATTCGGTGTAACTATCTATATCTTTAGGAACATCTTCATCTTTCTCATTTTTTATAGTAGGTGGTGTATACCCTTTTTCAACTACACTCCATACTCTTAAATCATTAGATTGAAGAAATATTTTCATTCGACTCTTCCAATAAGAATAATCGACGCCATTGAAAAATGGAGGTCTAGTACTAGAAGATCCCTCAAGGGACATATCATGGTTCAAAGAAGCCATCCCTTCTCTTGAAGCGGTTAAGCTCTTTACACAAGAGTTCAAACTCTGATACCACTTGTTGGACAAGTGGCTTCAATGCTCAAGAGAGGGGGTGAATTGAGTTTTAAAAAATCTTTTCGCAAAGTACCTTCTTTGATATTTTAAAGATTATTTCTTCAATAAAGTGATTTAATAAGTAAAAATCTAAGTGTAAGAGCAAGTGTAGTGAGCAACAAAGTAAGCAAGCAAATCTATAAAGGCAATCTAAAATGAAATTTCAATATTTAAATAAAGAGATTAAGGATAGAGAAATTGCAAACTAGATGTATCCTGGTTCAGTCACCACCACCGTGACCTACGTCCAAACTGAAGCCGCTCGATCAATTCTTTTCACTAACTATCAAGCTTGAGGGTGCTTGACAAACCACTACAACTTTTCAAGACTTCGGGCTCTTGATGCCTTATAATTTTTTACTCCAAATTTTCTTAGGAATTTGGTGACCTTTCAAGTGTATAGGGTTCACTACCCTAACTACTCAATAAATCAAAGGAAGGTGTTTAATGATGGCTAAGTACTCTCAAAGTACAAATAACACAAGTTGAAGAACAATGGTATATGACACTCTCACAAGAATAAAGCTCAAAGAGAATTTATGATCAAGAAGACAAGAATAATGCAAATAGGATGAGAATTAATGAGTAATAATGATCAAGAAGTGTGTCCCATCAATGGGAACAGTAGTCTCTATTTATAAAGGGCCCCCAAGGCCTTTTTCCTACTCATTTTCGCAAACTAGCCATTTTATAGCCGTTATTTTTGTCTTCTGTACAGTAGGTAATCGATTACCATTGAGTGGGTAATCCATTACCATGAAGGGTAATCGATTACCATAGTTGGGTAATCGATTACCAACCTGTTAAAAGGTTGGATTTCACCCTAAAATGGTTTTCTCTTGATTTAAATCAGTTTCAAATATTGTTTAAACAATTTATGAACATTGAAAACTATATTTTCATGCTAGAAATGTATTTGAATGTCAATCGATGATTTAATGCATGTATTTGAAAAATACTTTGAGCTTCGTTCACGTGAGGAACCAATTTACAAATAATCCTAAGTCCTATATATTATTTTGAGTTTGGACTTAGAGACTTCTCTTGAAGCTTGAGTCTTGATCTTGTTTGGACTTCTTTTTTATGGTTGCACCATGAAGCTTTCTTTCCATGCTTGTTTATTATCATCAAAATCGTTGAACCTTTATGTTCTTTTCGTTTGAGTGCATTGGTTCCACAATGAGTTCACTTCCTGCATGAAAGGTCAGATGCAAAGCATATAGTACAACATGACATCTTGTAATTATCACACAAGTTGTAAACTTGTAATCAGATACTTCTGAGACTTAAGTCCCTCGTATAGAAAGCATCATGCACTTTTGAGGCTTGTGTCCCTCAAAGATAGTACATACTTGTAATTGTTCAATGGCCAGGAACCATGAATCAAACATATCATGAATTAACATATCATATCACGAATTAACATATCATATCACATCATCTTGTTATGTATGTATTTGTCTACATGAATTCACATATACTAAGTATCTAACACAACCAATCATACACACATATGAACCATCATCCTAATGGACTATGGTGGAACAATAAAGAAGGAGAAAACTCCTAAACCGAAAGCTAACCTGACAAAAGCTTTTCTTGAAAAGTAACTTGAAATACAAGCTATCCTTTACTTGCAACTTGATCTTCCAGTGTCAAATCTCTTGATAGAACACTAAAGTCATGAATAAAAGTACCATTAACCACCACATACTTGTTACTTGAAATTGAAGAAATCAATATAATTACATGTAAATTTTGAAACTAACTTGATGGTGGCTCACATGATTATCCAACACTTAATTTTGCTAATTTATGCCACTTAAACAAGTCTTAAACCTTTATATCTTATTTCTATAATTTCTTGCAAAATAGGACCTACACTTGGATACTAGGTCAAACTAGGTTTTTAAACCTAAAACCTACTTGAATCCACTTGATATTTGATACTTGATACTTACTTGAAATTATATAACATTCTTGATCTTATTTTTGCATAATGGCTGAAGCCAATAACATGAAGTCTCATCCATTTTTCTTCCTCTCTTGCATATACCAAATGCCTTAATCATATTGAATATGTCAAAGGTTCACTAACCCTATTACTTGACATAAAATCAAATTCAAAAGCCCTAGAAAATCATACATGGTCGAATGCTAAGGTTAGGGTTTCATGTGATTTTTCATGATTTCCTTAACTTTCACATGATTAGCTTAACTTCTTTAACATCAAAGGACCTTAATCCACACAAAGACTCATCACAAACATATGATATGACAACATCATAATTAGCCATATTCAACCCAAAAATCCTAAATCAAAACTTGAAATCAATCCATCAAAATTAGGGTTTCTTACCTCTAATTGTTAGTATATGGATGTCCTAGAGACAATCTTTTGATTAGATTAGGACATATGTGGACATTTTATATTGTCTCAAATAAATAAAAGCACTATTTATCCTGTTTCATTTTTTGTCTCAATATTATTGTTAATATTTTATATGAGTAACTGGATAAACCCCTTGGAATAGAACAGGTATCTCTTGAGTATCTATGATGAGATCACGATCATGAGGATTCAAGTATTCCGCACGTTTATTCCTAATTTCATGTTCCTAGTCTAGAGACACTGAGAGTGGGGATCAGTGATCTCGGGTAAGACTAGCACGACTTATCTACTTGTATTCGGATGCAAGGTAAAGACCTCATAAGTTACAGATATGGAGATGTCTTAGCTAAAGTCGTGGGTGGACCTATAAGGGTATAGCTCGCACTGAACAGACCCACAAAAGAGACTCTATGAGGAAATCTTACAGAGAGTATCATTAGAGTAGTCTCTTTATATTTGGGTATGTCTTTCCTTAGACCAGAAGTTATTACCTAGACTGTGTTCTAGAAGGCATGCTTTAACTGTATACCTCGTCTGCCTGAAACATGGAGACTCATAGGTATACTGTTGGGCTTGTCCTGAAAGAGCACAGGGCTAGGGTGATAAGCTGAAGGAATTCGTCAAATCTCTGTGAGAGATTAGGTTATCTGTAAACCGGAGAAATCAGGATGACATTTACAAGGACTCGGGAATCTATGCATAGTAAAAGAGATCATGAGATGATCTGCCTTTAGAGTCAGTAAATTGAAGATTCCCTATTTCGAATAAAGCTTACCCTAAACCGCAAGGGTTGATACGCTTCCTTACCCTAGGTTTTATGGGAAGGTAACCGAGACGAAAAGAAATACACATGGCAACCAAATATGTGTAATAGGATGATCAAGTCATTAATCTAACTAGCTCTGGGGCAACAAAGCATTGCTAGTGCTCTATGTTGTCATTAAATGGGTTGTGGGCTTGTTGGGCCCGAGCCCATTTATGTCAGTGGCTATGTTGGACCTAGTGGGTCACACACTAACACCTTAATGTCATGATGTTATAGCATTAAAGGTATTGGGCCTAATAATGGTTGTTAGCCCAAGATGAAGTTTGGAAGCCCACCTAAGAGGGAGAGGGCGCATGGTATTGTTAATGGGCTTGGATGGTCCAAGGCATTACTAATTAATTTAATTAGTTAAATTAATTATCAAATATTTAAATTTTGAATTTTGAATTTGAAATTTGAAATTAGAATTTAAATGTTTGAACGTTTGAATTTAAATGTTTGAATTCGAATTTGAATTGGCTATGAAAAGTTGTTTCATAACAAAAGGATAAGATGAGATCTTGTTGGAACAAATCCCATGTATCAAGAGAAGATCTATGGAGATCTCCAAGGGCTGATTTGGGGCGCCATTTTGGTGGGAGATTATTGTCATCTTGTCAAACCAACAAGCTCCAATCAGATTTGGTTGTTGAGAGAATCAGTGAGCTAGTTAGTTCAAACTTGAATGCAACAGCTCAAATGTATCTGGACCCTTTTTGGGATGAATAGGGGCGCATGAATTGGTGGTCATATGATGACCATTGGTTCAGAATTTTGACTAGATAAATACCTAGTCTTATGAGGATTCAAAGGGAAGGTTGTTGGGATTTTTGAATTGCAACAACTCAACCTTTGTCTCACTCACTTTGTGGTGCGCCACTTTCATTATAAGTAAAGTAAAAAATTTGATTTGATAAAATTAATCCTCTCACTCTCTTGTGCGCATACTAGGGGTAAGTTCTCCTTAAGGTTTTCAGAAAAAGACCTAGCCAATTCTACTCCAATCGATTCCCCACTCTTGTGAAGTTTTCATGCTGAAGACTTCACTCTTCTAAACACATTTACCTAGCCTCCTTCTTCATCTATTGAGCGCATAGCAAGCCTCTTTGTGGTGGTCAATTTGTGGCTTGACAAGAAGAGTTCTTGCATCTTGACGTGGGTGGTGTGGATCAACGTTAGAGGGTTTGAACCCTTCAAACCTAACACTGATTGTCTTGGAGTTTTGAACTCACAAACAAAGGTAACATCATACTGTCATAAAGCATGATTCATTGCATGTGTGATTCCACATAAGAAAAATTTTGTTTTTCCCTCTCACATGCTTCGGCCTTCAAGGCCATTTAACTTTCATTAACAAGCTTAAAAATGACCTAGAAGTGATTCTCTAAGGTTAAAACTATAAAAACCACCATCCTTGGCTTGTGGGCAGCAAATAGGTCGAAGCTAAGAAGGAAGAAAAACAAGAGTTGGAGAACTTCTAAGGAGAAACAAAACTTAGGGTTTTGATCGCAAGACTATAAAGAAGCTTTTTGTGAAATAGGTTTAGTATAAAAAGTGACTAAAAAGTGATCAAACTAGCTTGCTCCTCTCCTTAAGGAACCCCCGGCCATGCATGATGAGAAGAAGGAAGAAAAGATGCGTGAAGGTGAGGAATAAAGGGACAAACCGACTTGGAGAGAAAATTTAGGGTAACTTTGGTTTTGAAGTTTGCTTATCTTGACTTTAAGCAATTATAAGCATTCTTATTGGTTACCGATTTTTACTAACTTGACTTATTTTTCTAAATTAATCTAATCCTAATGAGAACTAACCAAGAATACTTTTAGCCTATAGTTTTTTTCGAACAATTTAATTATGCAATCAAAATCAAGTTTATGCCAAGTTTTGATTATTTGCAAAATGGTCCATAAACTATCCTATACTTAACTCATGAATACTTGTTCACTTGTAAATTTACAATGTTGGTTATTATAGCAAGAGTGCGGAGTGCAAGTTGCAGACACATAAATGATATTATTGTAAGAGTAGCATTTACCCAATTACTTCAACAAATCTAAAGCTACTACATGCGCCCAGATTGTGATGCTTGGTGTCAATAGATATTAATTTGATATATTAATTATGGGAAAATATTTGTTATTTGAAGATGCAAGTTTGTGTCATTTTAAGAGAAATGTGTATTGATGGTTTTTTACATTCTCTCTCATCCACAAGACTTTCACTTTCTCTCTTCTACTAATTTTGTGGAAGAGTGAGAATATAAAATATCATTAAATATACACCAAAACACAATAGTATCACTTAAAATGATACAAACTCGTATCCTTTAAAATACCAAATATTTTTCTCATTATTTATGTACCAATTTCTTATTTATGCACCAATATCCTTTAAACTTTAGGTTCCATATATAGATTTTTTATTGAATTGATACTAGCGTAGATAAAATAAATTTTATTATAAAATATAATTTTTATTAATTTAAATGCTAATATATATTATTTATCTTGATATTTTATGTTTTTTCTTTTTTAAATTTTTTAATATAAATAAATGTGTTCATATTGATTATAGTTTTGGGGGTTGAAATTATTCCAATTTTGGGTTTTATTTAAAATAATATGATGCATATATCTTTTACTTATTTTTTGTTATATTTGATAAATGATGTACTGAATACTCGGTACAATGAGAGCACCAAAATATTTTGGTAGTTCATGGTGATTGTTTGCCTGCATAACCATATCCATCAATGTGATTTCTCAGACATTTTATTAGACCAGGGGAGCTGTGGAATGGAAGTGCTGCCACTATTTTGGGACACAATTGTTAAGGCCAACATGTCTTAAGAAAATAGGGACTACATGTTGGGGTTAGCACTGTCTTTAATTATTATTGTTGTGCATCTTTATTTTGTACAGTGTGTTTACTTTGTAATTGTACAATGTGTTTGTGAAATTGGGGTTGGAGTTTGCTTTGCATATGTTTCCATCTCAATAACAACTAAAACATTTTACTCTAAGGAACACATGTTTCGCTTATGTTAGGCCAATTTTTCTATATTAGTCTCCTATGATCTATATATTAATCCTTTCTAACATAATATATACCAATCCATTTAGATGTTAAGATTCTAGGAAATCACATATCAGGCAAAAAAGAAGCTGAAACTTTATGAGTTGCAACAATAATCCTTTGGAACCCTTAACTATTCCCAAACAATTCCCATTATTTTCAACAACCTCATTCCCTTCACCTAAATTCAAAAACAAAATTAAAGTAACAAGAGAGACTGAGGTTCTAGAAACATCTAGCAAAAGCAAGGGTAAGTTTTGCATTGATGTTTGGCCTAACATAAAACCAAATAAGAAGAAATACATCAGTTAATTGAATGGTTATCAATATACTCAACCATATGACAACAAGAATAAATTTTATTATTAGGAATTAAGAGTGAGTAGTAAAAAAATCCTATATCAAGAAGGAATGGGCAAAGCAAAATACATATAAATAAAAGGACCTATAAACTATGTTGCATCAACACTGACACAGGACACGATATGACACTCCGACATGTTAATTCTAAAAATATTATATTTCAACACATTAGGACACATTTTGATGTTAAATAATATTTTTAATTTATTTAGTGTATATTATATTTAATATTCAATTTTGTAAAGAACATAAGACATCACAAATATTTATATTAAAGTCAATAAAATGGTAATCGTAATCTAACGAATCTAATAGTTGAAAACAAAGACGCAACCTAATGCAACCTTTGAACCCCTTTTTTGAGTCTCTGTAACGTGTGTTGGAGTGTCGAGGAGTGCCAGAGTGTCGTGGACTGTCAGACATGACATGTCAAGTTTTTTGAAATGTCGGTGCGTCATATCCCATAAACTTATTGGTTTAAAATTTTGCATTAAAATATGGTGTGGGACCCTTTGATGTGTGTTTACTGTGTGGGTAGTAATTTTCCTTAATTGAATTCCATCATTTACTACCTTTCTTATTAGGTATCTCGAGCTTGAATTCCTCTCATTAGTGTTGTTACAATTTCCACATCCTTATGGAAATGTACATCTAGAAACTATGCAAAATGGAAGATGCTGGGAGATACAGCTCTGAAGGTATCCTCATTCAATCTCCTCCGGTTACCTTGTCCTCGGAGTACAGCCCTGAAGGCTACCCCCTCATTAGAACAACGGGTGCATTGAGCTTCACTACCGGAGGAAGGATGAGACTAATACCTCATTCGAGAGGGAGGCACATCTTTTGGCCCCCAAAGATTTTACAAGAATTTGTTTAAGGCAGGGTTTGAACCCCTGACTCAAGCAAACCCTTGGGAGCTCAATTGCCAACTGAGCTACCCTTGGGAGTTGCTGGGAGATATTTTCAATCAGAGAGAATGAGCATATAAATCAAATTAAATATGCAAGTGCAATGCTAGAAAAAAAATCAACAAATTAAAAAAATATAAAAAAGAAAAGCCAGATTTACATTGAAAAGAAAATACACTAAACTGATATTTTTCAGTTTTGGTTCGAGACAAGTATTCCAATTTTACTCAATCTTATCTTAATGACATGGAGCCCTAACTAAATTTATTATAACAACATCATAGAATTATTCATCAAAAAATTAATTTTGAAATAACTTTTTACCATAACTTTCAATATCAATTCCTTCATGTCCCCTCAAATGTTGAGTCATCATTAAAATAAGTTGTACGATGTCTTATGTGCTCAAACTATATACCGAAAACAATTTATCATACATAGTGCAAAATGTAAATTAGTAACACCATGCTAAGACATCTTTCATTTCCTTAAGATGTAACATAACTTGTGGCTTACAGATATGTACAAGGAATGTTGGGGCTCGTCCCGAAATTTTAAACCCCCCAAAAATATTTGAAACAAATGCATAATTTTGGTTTCATTTCAAGTTTTAATATATGAAGGCCAACGTTGAAGTAAACTGTATATTCTACAGGAATATCAATATGTCTTACATTTTATTGTTTTTTGTTTGTAAAAGACATTTAGCAAAAAAGTATTTCATTTTTGAATTATCTATTCTCAAGCAACATAAGACAAAGTGTTTTATGTCAAACACATCAACACTGGGACTCGCCACTAAGAAAGAAATGTAATACTAATTTTGATGAGTGTGTTGCAGACAAATTCTCTTAGCAACATAAGAGCATTTTTCCTCTTTATTTTTTTATACAAGTTAACTCAATTAATTAAGGAATCAAAATTAATAATTGATGTTTTATACTTTTTCTTTTGCTAATGCGGAAGGTATCAGCCTTCTTTGATATAGCCTGGCGTGTGACTTTATGCACTTTTCAAATTTAAGTAGAGTTATATGGAACAGTGTCCAATGTGCCACTGTTCACTGACATTTAATGCTACGCGAATAGTAAAATTTACCAGACTGTCACACTTTGAAGTTCGTTACCACTGATAGCAAACTTGGTAGCCAATAATTTCTTGACACATGGCACATTTCGCAGGAAAAGCTGACTGCCACAAGTACAAGTTCGCTACGACTGGTAGCGAACTTGGTAGCCAATGATTTCGTGACACGTGACACATTGTCGCAGAAAAACTTGACAGGGGTAGCAAACTTCGTGTGCTACGTGGCACAATCTCGTTGCTCGATCAAAATTAATGTACCAATCACAATAAAAAAAAAACGAAGAAAAATAACTATTTAATTAATGTACTAATCACAATTAATGTATCAACCACCAATCACAATTGATGTATCAATCACCAATCACAATTAATGTATCAATCACCGATCACTATTATTGATCAAAATTAATAGTGATCGGTGATTAGTACATTAATTGTGATTGGTGATTGATACATGCATTAATTGTGATTGGTGATTGATACATTAATTGTGATTAGTACATTAATTAAATAATTATTTTTCTTCGTTTTTTTATTGTGATTGGTACATTAATTCTGATCGGGCAACGAGATTGTGCCACATGGCACCTAATTCGCTTTGCGTGCCGAAGTTTTGTTGTAGGAAAAGTGATTGTGTTATGTTATAGAGATTCGTTTTGCGTGCCGAAGTTTTTATTTTTTTTGCTGTGGGCCTCACAAAATATTGTGTGTGTAGAAACTTTTTTGTGATCATGTTAAATGATAGATGATAAACCCATATATATAATATGACAGAAATAGAGAAGGAGAGGAAAATGAGTTCAGGGCTTTAGGGTGAGGTAAAGAGTGGATGTGGGCTTTTTATCTTTTTTTTAATTAGGGTTACCCTCACGCACAAAAAAAACCCCTCACCCCCTCACGCCCCAAATAAATTGATCTTAGACGACAGTGAGTTATATCTCATACCCATAGAACGCTGTAGAGAGCGAGCACAAGAAGAATGATAATGGGTAACAACTCAGTTGATAGCTCTGCAAGGTGAGTACGAGTACCTTAATTATTGCTGCTTCGTTAAGTTTCCTCTGTAGTCGTACACTTCTAATAAGAAGTTGCATATCGTTGGTTTTCCTTCAAAGAACCATATAAACCTTATTGCACAAATGTGATCTATGTGTTGTTGTTGTTGTCAACCTAATAAAAGTTTTTCTATAAGAATTTTCCTCAGCTGTAATAGTGCATTTGAAAAATATTAATACATTTTTTTTATTATAAAATGTTTAGAAGTTAGTGATTCCTATGGTAAATTGTTGACATGCAATCTAACAAGTATTCAGGATACTTTACTATTCAATCTTCAGGCATCTAAGTGAGTCATGATTCATCATGGCAGTTCATCATCTATATTATATTCAAATGCTAAGAGATTTTCAGTAGAAAATTGAGTAATATTAACTGCAGAAAAAAAAAAAAAACCACTGTCAGTGATTTTTTTTAATCAATTTTGGTTATGACTTTTTAATCAATTTTGATATTAGTTTCTAAAGCGAAATTTTCACAAACAGTTTCCACTCTGTTATCTTTTTTATGGTTACTCATCTAATTCAAGGAAGCTTTGGCAACTTATGTCTTTTTAGTATACAGTGTGACCCTGTGACTTCTTCCTAAATTGGATCCTATAAAACAACTCGTTTATTTTTTTATGTGTTGTTTCTTTCATTTGTGAACAACATCAGGGACAAAGAAGTGTCGAAAGAGAAATTAATCAACATCATCGGAAGATGTATCCTGTCTGTGTGTTCTTTCATATTATTGATCGCCACCACGGAAGTTGGCAAGAGACTTTACAAAGGAAACCCAGCTCGCATATACTTAAATGTTATGATTATTTTCACATACTACTTGCTATTGGCTCTTCAGCATTACCAGTACCGTCTTGCCGGCCTTATTCCATGCTTACTCGGTTTCTTGGGGACATTTGTGATAACATTTGTACTGTGCATCCTTGTTTCATCGTTCCTTGTGTGTGTGTTTGGCCTGCCGGTCTAGTTTGCTTACCCTCGTCTTTGAAAAACAGCAATGATTAAGGGCATTTTCACTTTTCTACGAATTGATGCTATTGTTTATCCTTTTGCTATTGTAAACTTCATGGAATATGACTTATATACATAGTTTGAGACGTATTGTAATTAAAACTTCGAATATTTACATATCAATACTTCTATAGTTCTATGTATATATTTTGTCTTTAAATTACGCCTTATCTAGTATAGCACTATAACATCTCTCTTTCACCGGACCCTCTAGCGCCTTTGAGTGAAAAATCACTTTTCACCGCGGTTAAAATAATTATGATGACTAGCATTCGTGGTCAATGTGGTAGTTGTTGCTTGTTGGAGGACAACACCATACTGGTCCTGGTTCGAATGCTGGTAGAATCCAAAAAAAAAAAAAAATAATAATTATGATGACCCATAGAAATATAAGATAGCCTTGTATTGTTCTGTTGACACGAGAAAAATTAATACCGCAATAACAACAACACAATGATATTTCAAGAACGAACAATGATATTTCTATAATGCCAACCCAACAATTACATGTAGAGGTGGCAATATGGGTTGAACCTGACGGGTCAACCCGCCAAAACGGGGCGGGTTGGGTTACATATTTCAATCCCACAACCCGCCTCGTTGGGTTGTGGGTCAAAACAGGTTGGAGGCGGGTTGGGACGGGATGGGTTGGCCCGCCGGGTAATTTTTTTTTTATAGTATTTTTTTTTTTTTGGTAAGCCTATTAGGTAGTATTTTATTTGTTTTAAAACTTTTGTGATATCTAATTTTTTGTTATCTTAGTACTCTCTAGAAAAAATATAGAAGAAAAACTTTATTTGTGACAAAGGTTATTTTTGTATGGAGATAAAAATAAGTTTGTAAAGAATATCTTACTAAATATTAGCATACATTTAGACTTAAGATTAAAAAAAAAAAATAAGGGGAATGTGATATGAAAATAAGTAATATTATAATATTTATAAAATATAATTTTTATTTTTATTTTTTATTTTTTAAGCGGGTTGACCCGCCAACCCGTCAACCCACCATAAAATGGGGCGGGTTGGGGTTTTCAATCCAAATTCAAGTGGCGGGGCGGGGCGGGCCAACCCGTTTTGCAACCCCTAAATTTACATTATTTGTGATGAGAACATTTTTTTGGGCAACTTTATCTACCAAATGTATATGAAAACTAAATTATAAACACTGATATTTGTACATTTTTACCAACAATCATAACAAGAACATGATCTTTGGCTTTTTGACCCTTATAACCTTTTTTAAATAATTAATTATCAAATTGACCTTGATTATAAACTATTTCAAAAATTTAACATCCCCAACAAACATAACACCAATCTGCCTATGTTTGACCGTTGACCACCAAGCCTACCAGGTACACCCCTCTCTATCCGGTTATTTTTTGAAATTTTTGCCTATCCGGATAGAGAAGGGTGTACCCGGATATAGTTCTTGAATCTGAGAAAATAGTTGAATTATTTACCCGGATAAATCTCTGAAATTTCAACTGCCCCATTCCCATTGTACGTGGTAGAAGTGGAGGTCGATTCAACAACAGAGGGGGACGATTGCGTTTCGAGGAGAGGTGAGGAGGCCAAATTGGCACTGATACAGAGCGTTCGCGGACGAGAATAGGAAATAATAGTTTTTGGACGCCATCAAGCCTGTGAAATGCAGAGACTTCAACTATTCTTTCCAAAATTGTCTCACAAATTCTAGAAACTATCACAATCTTTTTTTATTCTAAAATATATGCGAATCGAAATCACCGTTGAACAAATCCTTAGAATCTGTCCTCCATTCTCCAAAACCCAATGAAAACATCAACCAACTCATCTTAGATGAACTTCGCGTGAGAACACAAAAGTTCTAATTCACGAGTTTTATTTTATTTCTGGTAGAGATTTATCCGGGTACACCTCTTCTTACCTGGTAAATAATTCAACCATTTTCTCAAATTCAAGAACTATACCCGGGTACACCCTTCCTTACCTGGGTAGGCAAAAAATTTCAAAAAATACCCGGGTAAAGAGGAGTGTACCGGGTAGGCTTGGTGGTCAATGGTCAAACAGTGACAGATTGGTGTTATATTTGTTGGAGAGGTTAAATTCTTAAAATAACTTATAATCAAGATCAATTTGGTAATTAATTATTAAAAAAAATAATAAGAGTCAAAAAGTCCATGATCCTTCCTCGAAGTGGTGAAAACGATTGCGGTCCCTCACTATTATCTCCCTCTCATAAATCTTGGAAAGTAACTTGGTTGCACTGTGACAAACATCATTACAAATTCTAAGATTCTTCACAATTCTAATTGGTACACCGGGAGCTGTGCTAATTAGACCAAATGCCATTGCCAGTTTTTCACTATTATAATTCAGTGCAGTTTCTTTCTCCTCCTTATCTATATTCAGCAGAACACAAGATATATCTGGGGTGTATCCAACATCTTAAAGTTTTTCTCTCATCTCAGCAATCATTTCATAAATTCTTTTAGTTTCTGGGTGTTCCTTGTCTCCCATTATGAATTCATGAACTGAACCATTCACTTCAATGAAGCTAACACCTGGTTCTTTTCTTATTCCTGCATCCTTCATAGCTCTCCTTATATCAGCAACATCACCCCATCTATTTGCAGCTGCATATATATTTGACATTAGAACATTATATCCACACTTTTGGGGTTCCAATGATAGAAACTGCTTTGCTGTCCATTCTCCAAGTTTGACATTTTTGTGAAGCTTGCATGCAGCAAGCAAAGATCCTAATACAGCCTCATTTGGCCTCATGGGCATGTCCTTAATTAGTTCTTGAGCTTCATCAAGCAATCCAGCTCTACCAAGAAGATCCACCATACAACCATAATGCTCAACCTTTGGGACCAAACCAAAGTCATGAACCATTTTGTGAAATAGTCTCTTCCCTTCTTCCAACAATCCAGAATGACTACATGCATGAAGAGCTCCAATAAATGTGGTGTCATTTGGGGTAATCCCTTTTGCTTCCATTTCTACAAAAAGTTCCAATGCTGCCTCACCATGACCATGCATTGCAAAACCTGATATCATGGCATTCCACATTGAAATGTCTCTGTCAGTGGCTTCAGCAAAGAGTCTATGAGCCTTATCTATGTCTCCACACTTGGCATACATGTCCACCAAAGACGTTTTAAGAATCATATCTCCTTTAATTCCTTGCTTGTCTATGTAAGAATGAATCCACTTACCCATTTCAAGGGATCCAGCTTTTGCACATAGTACAAGGAGGCTAACCATGGTTATCTCATTTGGCCTTATACCACAACCAATCATCTGGACAAAGATATCAAATGCCTCATCTATACAATTGGTTTGTGCATAAGCTGATATCATGGCACTCCACATCAATAAATCTTTGTTCTTGATGCTATCAAAAACAGATCTTGAACTTTTAACATCACCACATTTGCCATACATATCAATAAAAGCAGTGGCTAGAACTAAAGAAATGGTAAATCCGTTTCTTAAAGTGAAAGCATGTAACCACTTGCCTAATTCTAGAGCTTTTGTTGTTGCACATTCTTTGACCAAACTAAGGATTGTAATCTCATTCGGAAACATACCCTCCCCAAGCATTTTGACAAACAATCTCACACCTTCATTTAAATCACTGCAATTAATGTAGGCTGCAATCATAGCAGTCCATGAAATGATACTAGCCCCAGACAAGCCATCAAAAAGTCTTCTTGCGTAAGTTAAATTTTTACAGTTAGCATACATATCCATCAAAGCAGTACTTAGAGGAACTTCTGATTTCCCAAAGTTTTTGTTCCTCATTACATAAGCATGCATGGTTTTCCCCAATTTCAAATCGGCAAGTTCTGCAAATACATGAATGATGCTTATCATTGCAATTTCACTAGGCCTAACTCCCATAACATGCATATCTCTCAAAAGATCCAATGCTTCATCAAGCATCCCACTCCTATCATAGTTCCTAATCATAGTACTCCAAGAAACAACATCTTTGTTCTCAATCTTATCAAATAATAGGCGTGCAGATGCCGTGTTTCCAACCTCGCTGTACATCATGATTAACGTGTTGCAGACAAATATGTCCCCATGAAATCCATTTTTCACCACAAAACCATGCACCTCTTCTCCTAGCAGGGTTGAAGGGATAAGCCCACATGCTTTGAGAACCGAAGGTATAATAAAATTGTCCACTTCAGTGTCTGTTTTACGCATATTAGAATAGATTTTCACTGCATCTTTAGGGCAGTTGTTCTTGATGTAAGATGTTATTAGGAAGCTGTAAAGTGCTGCATTGCTAGAGTAGGACTCAAGTGCAGGAAAAGGGACTTGATAACTGCAGTTGGAACAGGTTTTGATGAAATGGCCATGGAGCTGTTGTGTTTCATCAATGTTGATATTCAGTTCATGTTGAATGGGAGGCACATTTGGTTTTGGTTGGTGTAGGAACCGGAGTGCTTGTGTCTCTTTTGCTTGGACTTGAGTGAATTTCGAAATGGGGGAGTGATATTGATTAGAGTTATGGGACTTTTGAATTGACATAGGAAGGAGTGGAGGAACACCACTAGAGAGATGGGAATTGCTTGTAACCATCACAGTTTAATCCTGAGAGGGAATTTTAACTTTTTCTTCTACCTTTAATTCTTGGTAACAACTTAAGAAGAGATTAGATTGCTCAAACACCAGGATATATGAATATAACATGTCATATATCCATAACCTATCAATCAGAAAGAGTAGCAAAGTTTCCCAAGAAACTCATTCCATTTCTACATGCATGTTTTCTTTTCTTGATGCTTATTGAAACATAACATGATTAAACTTTTACCTCTTCTCTCCTTAGTTCTCACTTTCACTTGGCCTGCAACTTATCATCACCCCACATCAAGAGTCTGTTCAATGGTACCTCCACTTTGCCCTGTGTCAAATGCAAATGCCTCGGAATTATCCTTTTCTCCAAACTGAACTAAAATTGTTACTGAGTAAAACCCTTCAGTTCTTGCATGTCCCTTTTCATTTCTTTCACAAGACACTCAAACTTTAGGCTTCAGATTGGTCTCAACCCCACAAACAATCTCTTGCAGCAGCATAAACTTTCACTGCATCTTCTTCACCCTTTTGAGCACAAGATGATTTATCAAGTTTGAGGGTTGGCTCCAAAAGGGAGTGAGAGTAATAGGAAAAAGGAGAAGCTGAGGAAGAAAGAGTTGGAAGAGACAAAAGAGTGAAGCATTTTGTGTTTGGTTTAACAGGAAAAATCATTCATTCATGTGGTCGTTATGTTATAGACAACAGATAAGGAAGGATAAGTTATCAATTTTCTTCGTGATTGAACTACTGCGTTTTTGTGATAATCTCCCGGTACAATATATGGCAAAATGATTTCTGCCTGTACCTACAGCAAGTAAGGATCTGCGTCCGGATCCTAGGATACGGTAACGGATCCTGAGTTTTTTTTTTTTTTTAAGTCGTGGGGCCCACTTTTCCGTGTCAGCTGTAGATAACACTGTCTACGGCTGCTGCAGAAATATTAAGCGCACAATATAACATTTTCTATCTTAACAACAATCACTTGAAACTTTATTACAGAAAATAAAAATTAACAGACGTGTTATTTATACTATTTTTAAGGTATTAATGTTTTTCATTATCTCTACATATATAAAATTATGTGAACTCATATAAGGTTATATAAAGAGGGGAAAAAAAATCACACATTTTACATGTATAAAAAATAAATTTATTTTCTATAACGTAAAAAATAATATTCCCTTTAAAAAAAATAGGTTTAATCGGTATCAATTAAACACCTATTATCAATTTTTAAACAGATTCATTGCTTTATGGGTAAATTGATTAGACCGTGCCAGTTGGATCCGGCTTTAATAATATTATTTGGGAGGTATATTATATTTATAATTTTTTTCTTTACATCTTCTTACCGTCAATTTATTATTATTAAATCGGTATCAATTAAACACCTATTATCAATTTTTAAACAGATTCATTGCTTTATGGGTAAATTGATTAGACCGTGCCAGTTGGATCCGGCTTTAATAATATTATTTGGGAGGTATATTATATTTATAATTTTTTTCTTTACATCTTCTTACCGTCAATTTATTATTATTAAATCTGAATTAAATTAACACTTCTGATTCGATGTTATTCTATAATGGGTTGTTTAATTTTAATCGAGTAATAATCTCCACCGTCGATCTCTTTGTTTTTTTTTTTAACATCCAACGGCTAAAACTACATGTTCGACCCGTGGACTGAGTCACCGACCCCCTACTTAAAGCGTGCAGCGAAGCACATTACCCTATTCGCTTTGATCGTGTTTTCGAAAAGAGATTCGAGAATGGATTTTATTAGAATGTGCTTAATATTCGCGATTATGCTCCAATTACTCTACCATTTTCACAGCCTCATCAACATCATTGTCAACCGTTACCGGCGCCACCACCAAGTCGCCGTGCCTGAACCATCTCCGACTCTTACAAAGTCGTCAAATGATGCCGCATCATCCAAGACTTCTTGAATCGTGTTTTTTATTTGATGAAACATGTAATCCTAGACCTTAGTTTGATGTATAATATGTTACATGTTGTGTGTGGTTTTATGTAAGTTTAACTTTCTGAGCTTTTATATATATATATATATATATATATATATATATATATATATATATATATATATATATTGAGTTTGAGCTTAATTTACATCTCTGTTTTTTTTTTATTAAATTAAAAACCCTAACTCTCCTCTGATAAATATTGAAATCATTTTTATCAAAAAAAAAAAAAAAAAAATATTGAAATCATATAAATAGATTTGGCTTAATATGCAGTGTTTAGAGTTTAATATGGGTAAGTATTAAAGATATTGTTTGTGTAAATGGCCTGGTTTATTCTTAACAATCCATCTCAACTTTTGGAGAAAGTGATTATAGCTAAATATGGCAGAAATGTGGATCTGAATTGTCTGATAATTAGTAAACAATATGACTATACTCTCTGGAAAAATCTCAGTAAAATATGGCCTGATCTGCTGAAGAGTCTGTCTTGGGAGATTGGGGATGGGAAAAGAGTAAACTTTTGGTTGGACAATTGGGTAATTGGGATTCTAAAGCTTCTGCGTGTAGCAAAACATCCCCTTCACCCTCTTCTGCTAAATGATCTGGTGGTGGGTTGCTTTATTTTAAGATTCTGGTAATTGGAATATTAGCCTACTCTCTAATTTCTTTGACCAGAAAGTGACTAAGAGCATCACTGCCACTCCTCCTTCCTGATGCTAATGCTGGAAAGGACAGGCTATCTTGGCTGGAACTAACTCCCTCTTGTTCTATGGTAAAACATGCTTACCTGAAAATCAAGAATTTCAACCACCTTTCCTCAGATTTCCCTTGGAACAGAATCTGGAATTGGAATGGCCCAGAGAAGATAAAGTTACAGATCTGGAAAATGGCCCATGGTAGACTCCTAACCAGGAATAGAACTGCCAAATGGGGTAGTGGTACGGATAGGTGCCCTTTTTGCAAGGATAAGGTGGAAACAATTCTCCATGAGCTGCTGGAATTTGGAATAACCGGTCTTTTAAGCCTGTAAGCTCACTTTTTCTTCCATGAACAGGATTTGAATATTTGGATTTCGAAAAATATTACCCAGCTAGATGGAAGATTTGCAGATTGGAGGGACATTTTCTTTGTCACCTGCTGGTTTTTATGGCTTTGGAGAAACAAGGAAACTCATGAAGCTGAGCTGAATAGACCAGAAAATGGTAACATTGTGATTCTGAATTATGTGCAGGATTTAAATTGAGTTGTCAAGAAAAATTCTGCTGGTGTTTGTTTGAGCAGCACCTTGGGTACCTCATTCTTATGGTTTTACACTCGGCAGGACTGGTTTAAATTAAATGTGGACTGTTGATAAGGCTGCCTGTGGGGGTTTGATAAGAAATTCTGAAGGTAAATGGCTAGGGTGCTACCAATCTTTTTTAGGCTTTTGCTCTCCTCTCCAAGCTGAGCTCCGGGAAATTGTTAGATCCCTAGAGTTTGCTTGGCTTCACAACTTTAAAAAAATTATAGTTGAGAGTGACTTCTCTCTATAAATTTGTTTACTCTAAATGGTAAAGATGCTCGAGAACTATCCTTTGTAGTTAGGATTTGAGCTTGGATTGGTAAAGACTGGAATATTGAATTATGCCATGTAAAAAGAGAAGGTAATAGATGTGCTGATTGGTTAGCCAAGAAATCCCTATCCTGTACATGGGATTTACATTTATGCTATTCTCCTTCGATGGATCTGTTGAAGCTGCTCTGGTCTGATGCAAGGCCTGCTGCTAGGAACTGCCTTAGGGCTTCAGACTGATTATAGTTTTTTTCCTCGACAAAAAAATTGATATATAATTATTTTAATAAAAAATAACGGATACATAGTTGTTTTGAATCAATTTACGGATTTATTTCACTCAATCTTGCTCAACTTAGGCGAAACACCTTAAGGAGTCTAGCCCAACACAGGCAAAATACCCTGAGGCGCGAGACTCAGGTTGCTAATATTGAAGTTCCGTGGATGTGAAAGCTTATGATAGAAAAAAGGCAGAAAAGAAAAACTCACAATTGATGCCACTGAGAACTGAAAGAGTAACTTCCTTAGCTGCTTCTTCGTGTACACCTGCCTTTGGGGGGCAATTAGTTCTAAATACTCGGTCTGCAGCCAAAAGAAATCAAGGTTGATCAGAAGAGGGTAGTTTTAACCCAAGTAGATCTGATGGAATAAAAGCCAAATATGGTCTTAGTAGAAGAATGGCTTCACTGACATAATTTTCCTTGAAAGGTTGCTCCTGTATATAACGATAATGTCATTAATGCATTCCCATTCAGACAAATCTTTTTTTCGAGCTCTTTATCATTCAGAGGTCGCACACGAACAGAAACAATATTTTTCTCCTCAGTTGGGCCTTGCATTGCTTCCTCCTCTGCAATGGAACCCATTTTCTCACCACCTTCTCAACCTTTTTTTTCTTTCTAAACCTCCAATTCCAACGATGACAATGAGGTCATGTCCTGAATTCAGAGCATTACAAAGGCCAATTTTAATCAAATGTTATCGCTCCATAAAATAGCAAAGATAATGAAAGAATGATAATGTTTTATGCAATTTTAAATTCAGACATGTCAGAGAGGGGAAAAATAGTAATTGACCAACATCATCAGCTCCTATAATTTTAAAACCAAATTGCGGTGCTTTTTGTATTCTTTATGGAAAGGTTGGAATTTTCTGGGATGGTCCGCAAGACAAGGAACAAATTGTCAAATTCTCCCTCACATGTCAGGAATTGGGCGAGACTAGTTTCGCTGTGTAGGGAGAGACTCCTTCACGTATTTCGCTTAAGTTAGGCGAGACTTGTTTAGTGTAAATTGGGCGAAACTAGGTCCAATAGATCTATAAATTTGTTCAAAATAATTATGTATTCGTTATTTTTTATTAAAATAATTATGTATCATTTTTTTTTTTGCCTTTTTTCCTCTTTCTTTTTATTTTGTTTCCCTGAGGCTCTGTGCGGTTACGGGAGAATTTGTTTGGGACAGGTCTCGGACAGTGTTTTAAAACTCGGCTCGGACCGGCCGGGTCGACCTGGGACTCGGTGACCCGGTGGGTTCTCCGGTCCGAGCAAGTAGTTGGACCGCTTCTGCAGTCAACCAGGATTGAACCGGTTGACCTGACTGAAACCCGATTGACTCAGATTAGACCGGTTATTCCTTCTCTCTTTTTTTGGTAATTTTTTTTTGTTGATAAGAACTATTGAATTAAATCATATTCATATTTTATGATGAATATGATTAAAAGTAAGGTGAAAATAACAAGGTATTTTAGATTAGTGCATTTCGTTTATGTAATTTAGTTGCATCTTATAATGATCTCATGAAGTTAAGTGGTGATAAACACTAATGGTCTCATGATCTCATCTCAAATACTGGGTCACTGATTCAACCAGGTTGAACCGGATTTACTGTTCACGTATTAAAAGTTAGGTGAAAATATACCTTAATCCGAGACCAGTGTTATATGATCTATCATATAAGTTTTAAAACAATGGTCTCGGATTAAGGTTTTAAATCCCTCTCAAATATGATAGATCAAACACATATTCTTACCTCCACATACTCTTATCTCACCTGCTCATCCCTTGTCTGCACCAACTGAGGGCAAAAATATTTAAATATTGTTTTTTTATAAAAAAAAAATTACGGAAACAAAATTATTTTGAATGTATTTACAAATGTATAACACTCAAACACGCCCCACAGGGGCGTGACCTAATAGAGAGAGACACGCTCCACAGGGGGCATGTTTTAGGAGATGTCGCCCTACAGGGGGCGTGTTTTAGGAGAGAGACGCGCCCCACAGGGGCGTGTTTCACCAGATGCTAACACGTGAAACAAAAAGTCAACAGTTTACCCGTAAAACTTTAGAAATCCATAAATTTTGACTCGAGTGTGCGAATTAGGTAAAAAAAATTTGATTCCACACAACTTTTTGAGATCTACGCAATGACATCTCATTTTATATATTTTTTCTCTCACTAAAAAAGTTCAAATTTACAACAATGATACTATAAGAGCGTTTAAAACTCAAATTAATAAAAAAAAAACCACTGTCATGATTAAAAACATTCCTGATAAAGATCCTTATGATTATGGTACCATTGTTGCAAATTGAAATTCTTAGCTGCTTTTATTTTTGCTCTTTACAATTTTTATTTTTCTCTATCACGTCACAGGAAAAAAAATTAGATAAAAAAGGGAAAAAAGAAAGAAAGAAAATCATGGTCCTGTTCCTTTTATTCTTGTTTTTTCTGTGCTTTTGGATAGATGCACATGGTGTCCTCTATCGTTACCCACAAAAGGAATATCGTCAACTACACACCATAAATCGAAATAGCAACAAATCTTTATGACATTTTATTTGAGGAATTAATAAGATAATTTTTGAAGCGAATAGCTAAAATATTACTTATCATAAAATTGAGGGTTCTAGTTAAGTTGACTAATTGTATTCTAGATATCTAACATTGTTAGTCCAATGCAATTTTTTTTTACAAAAAACATTAATTATTTAACTATGGGAGATAATCGTCCGGGTAGTTTTATTATAATTAATGGCTATATATTGACAGAGAAACATGGAGATGAATTTAAAAGCATTAGAAATAGATTAATTAATTAATATGTGTGTGTAATATACTATAAAATTTAAAAAATATGCAAAACGGAGGACAAGGAAGATTTTTTTGGAAAAAAAAATTGATGGACTTGCCAATACATTTGTTTAGAAAAGTTATGCGGAATTTGAAGTTTTGTCTCCTATAAATATAATTTCAATTTGCAACAATGGTACTATAATCATAAGGATCTTTACTAGGAATGTTTCTAATCATAACAGTGGTTTTCTCTTTATTAATCTAGGTTTAAACGTTCTTATAATATTATTATTGTAAATTCGATATTTTTTTGTGGGAAACAAAATATGTCAAATGAGGTGTCATTGCGTAGATCTCGAAAAGTTGTGTAGAATCAAAATTATTTTTACCTAATTCGGACACCCGAGTCAAAAGTTATGAATATCCAAAGTTTTACGGATAAGCTGTTGACTTTTTGTGCCACGTGTCGGTATCTGGTGAAACACGCCCTTGTGAGGCCTGTCTCTCTATCAGGTCACGCCCCTGTGGGGTATGTTTAAGTGCTATACATTTGTAAATACATTCAAAACGACTACGTTTTCGTAATTTTTTTATTAAAAAAATAATATTTAAATTTTTTTGCTGCCAACTGTATTCGACAATTTTTGTTTATATATTAAACGGTTCCAATCTTGCTCACGAGGGCTCGCATGTAAGGGTCACGCGATAATTAGAGATTCATGAGCAGCGCCTCGTTCGAACATGGAAGCTTCAAAGTTATGGCACTTTCAACAATGGTCATGTCTGTTTCCTTAGGGACATTAGACACATAGGGCCTATTTGATTTGATTTTTCTTAAAACTGTTTTATAAAATAATTAATGAAAGATATTATGTTTATTTTTATTAAACAAAAAATGCTAACTCTACAGGACGTTCTGAAATATATATATATATATATATATATATATATATATATATATATATAGAAAGAGAGAGAGATAGGATCCTTTGACACCAGTGTCAAATTTGAAACTTGACACCTCATCTGAGAGCCATTAGATCAAAAAAGATCAATGTCTCTGATTTGTAACCATGTGACATCATTGATCTTTTTTGATCTAATGACTCTCAGATGAGGTGTCAAATTTTAAATTTGACACTGGTGTCAAAAGATCCTAATATATATATATAAGATCAAGATCATTTTACATCGGTATAAAATTAATAAGTCTTACGTTACATCTCAATTTTTTATTTCCGTGCATCCAAAAGTTATAAATTAGGAAGTCATGAAATTAATTAATATTAATTAATCATTAATTACACTATAAATATCAACCGATGATTGTGTCAAAGGATCCTACTTCATATATATATATATATATATATATATATATATATATATATATATATATATATATGTGTGTGTGTATAAGATCAAGATCATTTTACATCGGTGTAAAATTAATAAGTCTTACATTACATCTCAATTTTTTATTTCCGTGCATCCAAAAGTTATAAATTAGGAAGTCATGAAATTAATTAATATTAATTAATCATTAATTACACTATAAATATCAACCGATGATTTTCATCCATTAACAGTTTAGATGTAGTGTAAGACTGATAAGTCTTACACCACATCTCAACCGTTGATTTCCGTACATCCGACGATTATAATTTAGGAAGTCATATGAATTGATTAATATTAATTAATCATTAATTACACTACAAATACCAACCGATGATTTTCGTCCATCAACGGTTGAGATATGATGTAAGACTTGTTTGTCTTACGCTGGTGAAAAAATAACCTACCCCATATATATATATATGAGGTAGGATCCTTTGACACCGGTGTCCAATTTCAAATTTGACACCTCATCTGATAGTTGTTAGATCAAAAAAGATCAACGGTGTCACATGCTTGCAAATCAAAGTCGTTGATCTTTTTTGATCTAATGGCTATTAGATGAGGTGTCAAATTTGAAATTTGACATTGGTGTCAAAGAATCCTACCCCTCTCTCTCTCTCTCTCTCTCTCTCTCTCTATATATATATATATATATATATATATATATATATATATATATATATATGGGCAGGATTATCTCACACTAGTATAAGAGTTTTACTCTTACACCCCATTTGAACCATTCATTGCACTTTAATCCAACGACCACGACTTAGAAAAGAATAGTAGGCACGTGACTCCAACTATTCGTTGACGTTACAACTTCTCAACGAAATATACCCCTTCTTTTTTCTTTTTTCGTCTTCACAATTGAACCAGTTCCCACACTCTTCTACCTCAACCTCTCTACCAGCGAATTTCAAAAGAAATTTCAAAGAAGAAGTATTCCGAGTTTTCCCCTTTTTGCATTTGCATGCTTTGTTAAAAAAATTAGAAGCTAGAAACCAAATCAACGAGAAAGTGTAAGGAGAAAAAAGGGAGGTGCTTGGTATCATGGAAATTGGAACCATCTCTCCTCTCTTCTGGAGTTGGAGACTCGCATGAATTCTTCACCTTTGCCGTTGTCACCCAGCGAATGAATCTCGCTTTACAAATTCTTTTGACTTATGCTTTTGGTTGTAAATCTCAGAGTCAATGTGATTTTTTTATTGAAACTCAAGAACTCAAAGAAATGAACGAAAATGAAATGAAAATTGTTCATCATTATTGCTTATCTGAACTGATATAAGATACAATAGATATATATACATTGAGATAAAAGAAGAAAGTGCGCTATAGATAGCTAAAAAACTCAACCACCAAAACTGACTTTATAATGTGCTTTGAGCGCTCATGGAAGGCAGGGTTGTGGGCAAGATACATGGCAGACTTGTTGTCGCAGTATGCAGAAGCAGGTTTGGACCAAGGAAGACATTAGTCATTGATCAAGTGTTGAAGCCATTGAAGTTCACATGTCAAAAATGCTAAAGCTCTGCACTCTGCTTCAGAGGAAAATCTAGAAAATGTGGGTTGTTTCTTTGAGCGCCAGGCAACCAAAGGGGGACCAACAAAAATACAAATCCCAGTAATGGAGCGCCTAGTGTCAGGGCAAGAGGCCCAATCTGAGTCACTGAATGTACGAACTTGAAAAGTGGATACTGAAGGAAAGAATAAACTAGTTGAGGGAGCACCCTTCAAATAACGAAGAATGCGAGTAGCTGCTATCATATGTGTGTCAGATGGCTGAGAAAGAAACTGGCTAAGTTATTGGACGACAAATGAAATGTCAGGACGTGTAGTGGTGAGATATAAGAGCCTGCCTATCAATCTGCAGTAAGGAGTAGGATCGGTACGTGGTATTCCATTTTTACAACTCAGATGTTGACTGGAGTCCATAGGTGTGAAGCAAGGTTTCGTTGCTAAGAGACCTGCATCAAAGAGAATTTCAAGAATGTACTTTCGTTGACTGAGGTGGATACCCTTCTGAGAGCGAGACACCTCTAATCCCAAGAAATATCTTAAGGAGCGTAAGTCCTTAATACGAAATTTGTCATGCAAAAAAGACTTAACCTGTTGAATCTCATTTGCAGAATTCCCAGATAAAACAATATCATCTTTGTAAACAAGTAACACTGTGAAATAGTCACCATCCTTGAGAGTAAACATTGAATGATCAAATTGTGCTTAAGTGTATCCAAGAGAAAAATGAGCAGATGATAGCTTGTTGTACCACCAACGGCTGGTTTGCTGAAGACCATACAAAGACTTGTTTAAGCGACAGACATGATTGGGTTTGGAATTGCTCAAATCGGGTGAAGGTGCCATATACATTTCTTCAGATAGATCACCGTGAAGGAATGCATTATCAACATCAATTTGTTCAAGCAACCATCCTTTGGCTGCTGCCACTGCAAGGAGTACATGAACATATGTTAATTTGGCTACAGGAGATAAGGTGTCAAAGAAATCCACGCCTTCAAGTTGCATAAATCCTTTAGCTACAAGCCTGGCTTTATAGCGCTCAATGTCTCCATTCGATTTTTACTTTATGTGATACACCCATTTACAGCCTATAAGAGTTTTTCCAAGAGGCAGTTCAACAATTGTCCGGGTGTTGTTTAGAGCTAAGGCTGACTATTCTTTATCCATAGCCTTCTGCCAATGCTCACACTTGATGGCTTGATTGAATGTTTTTGGTTCTTTAATGGCATATACACTTAGACAGAACTTTCTGTAAGCTGGTGCATATCTTACATAAGAGAGGACGTCAGATAAAGGGTATTCAATGGGAGTAAGAGAATTACATGCCAATGAAGTAGCTTGCTGAGTTGAGAAAAAACTATAGTGATAATCTTACAAATATGTTCGGGGTGCATGTTGACGTGATGATCTTCGAAGTGGATATTGAGGTATGATGGAGTTGGTGTCTGTTTCTACATGGATGGGATCGTTGACTTTACCATTATATGGAGAAAAGTTTAAGAATGAATCAAAGTCATGAATATTGGTGGATGGTTTAGATAAAGGTATGCTAGAATTAGTAGGCGTTGAGTTTTCATTAGGGATGGGACTTTGGTGAAATGGAAATATATGCTCATGGAAAATGACATTGCGTTAAACAAACAAGTTATTAGTTTGCAAGTCATAAAGTAGATAACATTTTGTATCGTCTCTATAACCCAAGAAAATAGCCTTTCTGGCACGAGGTGAGAACTTTGTACGATGAGATGATAAAGTTGATGCATAAGCTAGGCATCCAAAGATTTTCAAATGAATAAGGATTGGAGGAATTCCATGCAGCTTTTTATATGGAGTTTTATTGTCAAGCATTCGAGTGCAGGTGCGGTTGATTAAGTGCACTGCGTGGGTTATGGTATAGCTCCAAAGAGTGGTAGGCACATGAGCTTGGAAAAGCAATTCTCTAGCAACATTCATAATGTGTTGATGCTTTCGTTCCACAGTCCCATTTTGTTGTGGTGTCTCAATGCAGGAGCGTTGGTGGAGAACTCTTTTTTTTGAATAAAAATCACCCATTAAGAACTCAGGACCATTATCTGATCGTAGAGTCTTAATATTTGCTCCAAATTAATTTTTGACGAAAGCAAAGAAAAATTGTAAATGTCCAAGAGTTTCAGCCTTGGTACACATGAGAAGGACTCAAGTAAATCATGAAAAGTCATCAACTAAGTGAGAAAATACTTGTGTCCGTGTATGGAAATAGTTGAGTATGGACCCCAGGTATCTGCATGTACTAAATCAAAAATGTTCATAGATTTTGTATTGCTGAGACTGAAAGGAAGTTTATGTTGTTTGGCAAAATGACAAATATCACAAGGAGAAACATGAGCTGCTGGGATAAAGGGAAATTGTAAAGACATTAAGTGGGTTACATCTTTGGAAACATGGCCTAACCTTTGATGCCAAACAACAGAATCATTATTACTTTTGGCTACATTGCAGATGGGATTACATGTAATGCTAGAGGTCTTGGTGGCAATATTATAGATGGAATTATATGGAGGGTTAGAGGTCTTGGTCAAGTTGCTGCATTTGATTGTTATCACATATAGTCCATTCTTTCTCTCAGCAGAACCAATCATCGTCGGGCAGCTTGAGTTTCTCTCTATATAAGACAAGCAGACTAATTCGAGAAACTGAGATTAGGTTTATATGAAAGTTAGGTATGAAAAGAACATTATTCAATGTAAGTAATGAAGAGATAACTACAGTTCCTGCTATGGAAGCATTCACTGCTGAGCCATTTGGCAGCATTATGGGAATGAGTTTGATTTCATGATAACTTGAAAACTGAGATATCAAATGAGTGATATGGTCTGTGGCACCTGTGTTTATGACCCATTCCACCCTCTTAATACCTAGTTGGGAGTTTTCAATGGTTAGCTGGGATGTATGAGCAACATTGGCTGAGTGTGGTGTTTGTCCATTGTCTAAATTATTCTGGTGCTGCAGTAAGTTGAGGATTCTTTTATACTGATCCTGGATCATCACTATGTTCATGTGTTATGCATTTATAGTGGTTGTGGTATTTGCTTAAACAGTAGTACCATTGGAATTAACAACATTGACATTATTCGAGTTGCTCCTTTTATATCCAAGAGGGAGGCCATGAAGAAGGTAACAGGTTTTGATAGTGTGATTCGATCTGTTACAACGAGTGCATAGCCTTGAGTTGTTTGATCCTCTTCCAGCATTGTTGCGTCCGCGGCCTCTTCCTCCCTTGAATTGACTGTTATAGCTTCTTCCTCCATTAAATTGACCATATCTTCTATTGTCTCCAATCGCAGCCAAAATTTGAGGATTATTTTGAAAATTCACACCACTTTCAGAATGAAACTAACGCTCTTGTTGAGAAATCAGTGAAAATGCCTTGGTCACATTAGGTAAAGGATCAGCTAACATTATTTGTGATCTTACCTGAGTATATTGCTCGTTCAATCCCTTCAAGAATCGGATTGTTTGATCTCTATCACGATACAATCGCATTTGCTCTATGGCTCCACAAGCATATGGCATTGTAGGAGTGAGAAGAGGCTTCAAAACCTCTAATTCATCCCACATTGTTTTTAGTTGTGTAAAATAGTCACTTACAGGCTTCTCTCCTTGGCATAATTTATAAATGTCCTCTTGTAAATTAGATACACGAAAAACATCTGCATGTGAAAAGAGATCCTTTAGATCTCTCCATGCATCAGCAACCTTTTCTATCCAAAGTATGGATTGAGTTATAGTTTGTGTTATGGATCTGTGGATCCATCCCATGACCTTGGTATTGCATCTGTGCCATGCTTCAAACAGTGGATCATCAGCATTTGGTACTATCATTGCTTGTTCTTGGATCTTAGTGCCATTGACATTGGACGAGACTAAGAGTGATAGTTACGGCTATTCAGTGGTGGAGTTACAAGAATCTGCGATAGACTCTCATTTCGATGCAAGAAATATGGGTGAGCAGGATTTGTCAGGTATTCTGGGAGCTGGATTTGATTCGCCATTATCAAAAGTAAAGAACTAAGAATTCATTGACAGTAAACAAGATGAAAGAAATTGAAATTGATTTCTGAAGCGGATATCAGAGCTTTGATAGCTCTTATACCATATTGAAACTCAGGAACTCAAAGAAATGAACGAGAGAGCACCAAAACTAACTTCATAACAAATTTACATGTTCTACATTTTATTCTGCAAATGAGTTTGAACTGCTATTATCATTTGGGCCACATTATGACTTACCCAAACGTACGTGTATGTTAAAATTATTGAATTATTAATTTCACACACATGGACGGTGGCGGCGCGCGCGCGCACGCGCGTGTTGTGGACCAAAAGCCACCTAACTCTTCTCCCCTCCACAAAAGTGTAGTGCCCCAAGGGACAATTTAGGAGTGTGAGGTGAGAGCTTATAAACTCTCTCACCTTTTACTAGTTGTCCAATGTGGGACTTCTTAAAACTCACATCCCTTCAACTTCCCTCTTTTCTTTTCTTACTTAACCCACTTCTTATTCATAACTAATAGATTGTCTATACAAATTTCAACACTAACTTGTTCTAAAAATGAAAATTTTCAAATATTAGGCCATATTTATTCGAGGTAATATATATATATATATAAAGAAAGAAAGAAAGAATGAATGAATAAATGGAAGGTTAGAAAGAGGCAGGAAAAAATGCAAATTCCTGAGAATCAGATTATCTTGTTCATATTTGACTTTTGTATGGATATCTTTTGTCAGCAAAACAATAGAATAGGAAATGAAACTCAGCAACACATATCATGAAGCAATTTTAGGTTTGACAAAATCCCAAAAGAAAAAAAGTAACATGAACTAAAGGGCACCCTCTTGACATTTCTGGTTCTACATCTTACAAATGGATGTATATATAATAAGTTCATGACATAAAGCACGTTAGAAGACATCTCAGCAGCAGATATCTTAGTAAGTTTTTCCTTGAAACCAGAATAAACGTTTCTCTTGTCAAGAGCTTGAACTCCGAGCACCATCACTTGAAAAGCTCCAGCCATATTCCCATATAGCTGTGATCTAGAGTGATAATATAAGGCTCGTATTTAAAGCCTTTACCAAGAAGAAAGGTATCTTCAAGATAATATCTTAAAGTCAACAAAGTCTGCCAGCATCTCAGAAATATTACATCTGCAACTCTTCTGCAAAAGCCATCTCAAGCCACCTAAAACTAGCACCAACTGAAATAGTTTGCTGCCTCACCACTTGCAAGCAATTTGCAGGGGCGGGCACTTCCAAAGCTGATCATCCCCTCCACTATAAATACAAATGTTTTAACCAATCTTCAACTCATAATTTCCATTTTCCTCGTTGTTGAGGGTTTACATAAAATAGTTATAATAGATATAGCTTTCTTTCGAAACAGAATCACATTGGGTATTTAATCTATGGGGTTTGCATCTATCATGTCAGATGACACAAAAAAAATTTCCTACACACATAACATTTTGTGGAGCCCGCACTTTTTGGAGCAAAAAAAAAAAACTAAAGCACGCAAAACGAATCTCTATAATATTACACAATCATTTTTTCTACAACATAACTCTTATAAAACCCTTAATCTATTACAGGTGCGTGAATGTACTATATATAGAATTGAATGTAGGTGAATGTAAGTGAATTCTATTTAGTTATAAATTGAGAAACTTGACTGACAGTGGTTCTCATTTCTCAATTCTATTATAGAGTGGCAACTATATACTATATAGAATCCAAAATTAATTAAACTAAACAAGCAGTAAAAAAAAGTACTTTTTTTAAAAAAAAATGGGATATATTAGAAGAAATGAACCTCTAAATGAATTGCAGTCACGATCCTCAACAACATAAAACATGATCCTCATCAGTTCATTCAGCGGTACATCATTAACAAAAATGCCTAACACATAAACAAAAATGAATCTTCGCAAGGGCTCACTTATTTCCACCTTTTACTTCGATGTTTGGTTTGTCCACCATATCAGCCATCAAGTAACAAAGCTTGGCTTCAGCAGTTAACAACTAACCACCCTTCAATTAATCTCAGCTCCTCATGAAACTGTTGATGTAACACCAATGAAGAAAAATTCACATCAAGAACCAAACCAAGACATTTTACAACATCTTCAAGTTTAGGAACCCAATTGCAAGCCTTCAAACCCAAAACTGATTTGGCTTTTTGACACGGAACTGCTTGAGGAAACCTCTCATATTACTTCAACCACTTTGATAAATAGCGAATCAAATTTATCAATTTTTTGGCGCTCAACTTACTGAATGAAGAGGATAACATCACATCATTGATGTTTGACGGAGCAGTCAGATAATGCAAACAAAGCTCAGATGCAGAGAAACCATCATATGCTATCATAAGCAAAATGGAAGCCTCCTTAGCCAGAAGCAAATTCTTCCACTTGAGGTTGCTATCACTTACTTTCTCAATGGCTAACAGTGCTTGGTTCTCCCACTTCTTCTTTACAGTTACCATACTGCTATAAGCATCCTTGGATGGAGAAAGAGAATGCCTCAAAATGCTGAGTATTTCAGAAGAACCAAGATCAAAAGCATGCTTAATACATAAACAGAGCAAATCAGACCTCTTCTTTTCCAATAATCTGGTAACCAGGTTTGAATAATAAGAACGCTCAATAATACCATTAACAATCAAAGCCTCAACTACTTCCCAAATCTCCAAAGAAACACACCCATCCAAAACCAGGCCAGTTATCTTTACCCATGAAAGACCCTAGTTTGTCAATCAAGAACCTGCTATAACCACTACTAAATGAATGAATCCCAATCAAAACCCCTACTTTGTCCCCGATGTTTTCTAGATATGTATTCAAATCACCAATAAACTCACCCTTTACCAAATCATTAATGTTGTAGAGCTTCAACTTTAGCAGTGTAAAGAACTTTCTGCTAATGTCAATGATTTCAGCATCAGTTTGTGAAATTGTCCATCCAAAAAGGGGCTTTATGAGAGATGAGAAAGATTCCTCTTTAGGTTCGAACCTCAAATTAGGTATGATATTATCTGAACTCATAACAATAGGATAGTCTGAAGGTAAATCAAGTGATTTTGAATTGATTGTAACATCCCTGATGACTACCACTAAAGACATGATTGAAATTTGGAGAAAGGTGTCTGCAACGCAACCATAATAATAAAACTCAAATTAACAAAAACACTCATGTGAAGGAGAGTATAACAGAAAAATTATAAGTTTTACTTATCTACGAATCGAGTTTATTATATACCTCAAATAATAACAGTGACTCATTGAACTAATATCAAGTGACAAAAGCTCATAAAAAAAGAAACCAATTTTAGAAAATACTCATAGAACACAACATTAAGAAAATCATCAGGTGTACCTGGAGTGGAAGCCATGTGATGGTGTCGCCGGCGACTACGGTTCCAAAACTTCTGATCTTATCGATTGGGCAAGCAGGGATGCAGCATATGGCAACCCACCTAATTAACCCAGAAAATGAAATCAAAATTATTGTTTCAAAACCGCAATACTTTGTAAATTGTACGTGATGGAAAAATTCGACATAACAAAACAGAGTTCCAGAACGTAAAAAAGCAACTATCAGAAATATACAAGGTACTGAAAAATACTTAAAATTTTATATTTTAAAAGAACCTAAGAACAAGTAATTTAAGGCAAAGCATTAGCCAAATAGAAGATGTTCTCAAATACCAATTGTGAGTAGTGGCGGACACATGATTTTTTCTTGTGGGGGGTGAAAAATCAAATATTTGTTCATCTCTCCGACCACAATCTGAGTTGTACACCATCACTAAAACAATCGCTTAAATTTAAAATGTAAGGAGAGTAAATCAATGCTACTTCTAAGCTAGGTATTCCAAGGCTCAAGCTCTGCTGCGCATTCTAGTAATCATTCTGACGCAAGCTATCTTGTCTTCTGCTTCACGTAATGACCTCTCAATCTTCTTTTTCCAGTATCGACGCCAAGCTGCTTGTATGAAACATGCAGCCCATGTCTCCCATTGGGAGGAATAGAACCTGAATAAACAAATTGCTGAATGATGTTAAGAAACTTTTTTTTTTCTTCTAATTTTAAGAGACAATTGATTTTAAGATCGTTACCATAACCCCACATGTCCACATGTATTTGTTATACGCTCTAGTGCTTTTATGAACAATGACTACTACTCTAAGATTGGTCCTCATATAGTTTTTATAACGCTTTTATTTGCTAATATAAGTTTATAATTAAAATGAGTTTGATGGGACTATATAAGCAAGTTACTCTCAGAATAAGAACGTAAACAAAATTTATGGTTTTGAATTAAATCTGCACCTTGTTTCCACAAAATGTAATCATGCATCATCAAAGATAAAAAAGAAGAAGAAGAAACTAGCATTGATATCAAGCCTTACCTGAAAGTGTGGTGGAGCTGTTTGCTGTGAAGACGTCGAAATTGGGAAGCAACAAACTTCAAGTCATCAGCCATGAGAGCAAAGGCTTCAACTTCTGATATAGTTTCTACTGTTCTAGTTGAAGTGGGTACATTTGAGGAGGAGTTGGGATCCAAAGCCCATGTTAGAAGCTCCTCTTCGCAGAAGTCACCAGCCTTGAGAATTAAGGAGTTGAAGAAACGAGTTCTTCCACCATTTGTTGTCATAGTAGCAACTGCATGATAACTATGAACATAGATAAGTGTATCTGATTAAGTAATAAAATCAGCTTACATGACTTGCTAGAATATATAGAGAAAGATTAGAAGCATCTCCAACCCATGCTGTCTCAGGCAATATGCTAGAAGTTCTAGTTATTTCTTTGAATAGTGGATAGATCCGCACAAGTCTTGGTACATACTGGATTAATACCACATTCTTCAACAAATCCTTTGCAATGAATGGCAGTGAGGTTTACAGACTTGGAACTATAGCTAAATCAACTACCTGAAGAGTTAAAAACAACACCAAACTATGTCTTTCACATCAAACTGAACCTGAAAATCAATTGACTCCCATATGTATATCCATTAACACTAGCCATTTGACTGCTAATGATGTATAGAAGTTTTTTTTGAAACAAAAAGTTAAGAATGATTTTAGGGGGGGCGGGGCCCACCCGAGCCCCCCTTGGGTCCACCCCTGATTGTGAGAAATCGCTAGAACGTTCATCTACCAAATACACATAACACATATGATTTCTTTTATGATCTATCATTTGAGAAAAAAAATTCATCCGGTCCAAAATCACAAGCCATGGTGTGCTACAATAGTAATGTTCAGAGAAAACATAGAAAAAGAGCGATAGATGATGAATGGTGTACTCAATCACACCACGATCTCCTGAATATATATTAATCCAATAATATTAAATACATGGATCCTTAGCCGAAAGTTACATGCCTGCACAATGTCACTTTAATCAGCTGCTTGTAACTATTTAATAAACATGGTTTAAGAATTTTAACAACCTATAAATCATTCGAAGGTGAAGGTCCTATTGCCCCTGGCCCAGGTGAAGGTCCTATTGCCTCTGGCCCTGTGCTATAAGGAAAAACTCATTTCTACAAATCTTTGAGCCTCATCTAGTTTACCATAGCGGGTAAGAAGTCGAATCATTATAGTGCAGTGTTCCTTGGATGCTTTAATTTTATATCTTGACATTAAATTGAAGATCCTAAAAGCATCTTCAACAAAACCAGCTCTATCACAAATAGATAAAACAGCTTCAAAAGTGAACTGGTTTGGAGAAAAATCACTTGATATCATCTGATCAAAAAGCTCAATTGCTCCTTGATACCATTCTTTATATCCATAGGCCCTTATAAGAGCAGTCCATGTCATTGAACCTTTAACAGGCACCACATTAAATGCCAACTTAGCCTTATCAACAACTCCACAAGTCCCATACATATCAATAAGTTCAGCAGCAACATAATGAACTGAAGCAAAATCCCTTTTCAAAACCTGCCCATGAACCTCCTTCCCAAGCTTTACAAGTTTCAGTTCGCCACAAACACGCAGCATCCTTGCCATGGTAACTGTGTCTGGCCTATGCTCTGTCAACTGCATTAACCTCATGACACCAAGTGCTTCACCCATAAGTTCATTTTCCACATACGAATCAACCATGGCTGTCCACAAAATCACATTCCTTTTCCTTTGTTCCATACCATCAAATAATCTAACTGAATACTCAATCACCCCACACTTGGAGTACAACACCATCAACGAAGAAACTATAGACACATGAGGCAGAAACCAATGTCTCAAGGCATAAGCATGAATCTCCTTCCCTTGTTTCAGAGCCCTCAACCGCGCACAAACCGGAAGAACACTCGCAACCGTTACAACACCAGGCCGGAACCTTTTCAACCGAATCTTCGACCTCATCGCAATCTCAAGTCTCCCACCAGAAATCACACCAGTCCAACAACCCCCATTTCTCAACATCAAACTATACAAAACTCGGCTTCCAGAGCCAATGTCCCCACACTTGCAATACATATCAAACAATGCAGACTGAATCAACAAGTTCTCATAGCATGAATTCGTCTTCACCACAACAGCATGTGCCTCCTTGCCTAGCCTCCTAGCACGAACTTCCCCAATGGCATGAAGAATAACTGTCATAACTTCCGTAACAGTCGTAACTGTCATTAAATCCGAATTCGGGTTTATTCCTTCTTCTATCATCAACCTTACGTACTCCAATGCTTCACTTGGCAACCCATTACGAGCCAAACCATTAATCATAGCACCCCACACACTAACATCTCTGTCAAGACTCTCCTCGAACACATGGCGCGCAAGCTCAAACTTGCCACGATTCAAATACAATTCAATCAAACGCGTCGTTTTAGTTTTGTTGTAAATGGGACTTAGGCTTCTCGTGTGGAGCGGTAAAAGTGGTGAGGGAGATGATGCATCTTTTTGCTGTGTGGATAGTGAGAGAGATTTGAAGTTGAAGAGTTGAACAGCGTTGCGGTTGTGGGGGTGAAGAAGAGAAAGAGATGCAGTGACTGAAACAGACGCTTCGGATTTGAGGGTTTGATGGATATCGAATTGCTGCACCACCATATTCAAGTGACGCACGCAGAACAACATTGCTGTTTTGGTGTTTGATGATATGCCACTGTGTGGTTTTGTTCACGCCAAGATTAAAGTGACCTGAATCGTGTGCTTTCAAGAGAAAAAGTGGATTGTAAATATTTCTTATCAAGCATTTAAGATAATTTGGCAACCAATGAACAAATTCATTGAGTTCACCTCCTAAGTTTCATTTTCACATATTTGCCTATTGATTTGAAGCGTGTAAGGTAACTCTCAAATTATTCTTTTGTGATTTTGTTTTAAATATTGTTAAAGGGAAAATATTATACTTACAACCTATTTTCGTTTATAATATTTTATAATTATATTTTGGGGAAGGATATTGTAACAACCAAGTTGTGTTACTATCATGTTACTACTAATCAATCTTATTGTTAGATCGTTTATGTTGATCCAATGGTTATATTTATTTTCATCTTTGTGTGGTCATGTTTTCCCAAATTTAATACTTTATATTTATTTCCACATTTGTATGGTTATGATTTTTCATATTTAATGCTTTCACTTTAAATTTGAGAAATCATGACCATACAAAGATGAAAATGAATATAACCGTTAGATCAGCATAAACGATCTAACGGTGAGATTGATTGGTAGTAACATGGTAGTAACACAACTTGGTTGTTACAATATCCTTCCCCTTATATTTTAACCGTTGATTTTCACCAATCAACTGTTGTCATTTATTACGAATTAATAATTATTTAATAAATTTGATTTGCGCAAATATTAATCGTGACAAAAATTAACAGTTAAGATATGATTATAAGAAGTTGTAAACGAAAATATATTGTAAATATAACATTTTCCATTGTTAAATAGACAATAATGTGCAATTTTCTAATGATAATTGAGAACTTGCACTTTGGGATTAGTTTTAAACCGAGTTAAGGACAATTGTTATTGTTGGAGTTTGACAATTTGGATGCAATTTACTTGGGTAAATTAGGGTGGTTAAATCTAGAGATGAGTTTAGGTGAATTATTTTATAAGTGGAGAATATATTTTATATTTGTATTTTGAGTTGAGCTTGACTTATTATAGTGGATTTGTCTCCCAATCAGATATAAGTAATTGAATTAGGGCCACTACTCCCCCCTTTGAGTTTTTATCACCTAATTATTTGAGTTATCTTTTTGCAATATTAATTGTTTAACATTATTATATTTAAATTTGCATTGATTTAATTAAAAAAATTATATAAGTCAATTCAATGTATCTTAAGTTCATATGGGACCAACAAATACAACAATTAACCAATACATTCTGCTTTTAGAGGAGAAATCTAGTACATAATTAAAAGCTTATGTTCTGTTAGTAAATAAGTTTTGACGAGCCAGCAAGTCACTTGAACTAGTTCACTGCCACTGATTTGAAACTAAATTGTGGAGATTAAGTTGAAACCAAGGAAGCACGGACACTTGCAAAAACAGGGAGAGTCGTGTCCGACACGTTCCGACACGGCGACACGCTCCGAGGTGTCGGACACGCGGTCAACTTTTTCCGACACGTTGACCATTCTGACACGCGAATTTGACCGTGTCCGACACGATCAAATGACATTTTCGTATTTTTTTTTTAATTTTTTTAAAAAAATTATTTTTAAAAAAATTAAAATATATTAATAAAGCTTCTACCTTATCATATCAATTTTATTTTTTTGTCTTTTTTCCCCTTAAGTAGATAAGAGATAATCTCAGCATCATTGTTGTCAATTTCTATCACGCTCTTGTTGTATCTCCTTATCTCTCTCTAATATGATTTGATCTCTCTATCTGATATTATATATCTCTCATCTCAGTTCTTATTTTTTTTTTATTAAAGCTCTCATGGGTATTATTAATTTAGTTTCATTTTTTTGTTAAATTATTAAATATTAAATAAAATATACACTATATAAATTAAAAATATTATTTAATATTAAAACATGTCCCAACGTGTCGAAATCCATAATTTTTTAAGATTGACGTGTCAGAGTGTCGTGTCGTATCGTGTTACGTGTCGCGTGTCGTATCAGTGCTACATAGGTTGAAACACTCAAATCAAACAAAATTAGAAATATTTAAATTTGGTTCTCTATGTCTCCCTATGTTTCTCTCCTCTTTCTTTCATTTTTTCTCTGAAATTCTTCGGTATTACACCCTCATGTCCTAGAGCCGTTTGGATAGGTTTGTTAAAAAATGACTTTTTATGTCTTTCTTATTTTAAAAGTGTTTTTTTACAAAAACTAAAGCAATTTAGATTTTGAAAAAAATATATTTGATTTTTGAAAAAAATATTTGACTTTTGACTTCTGATTTTTTTAGAAGTTAAAATTTTTAGCTTCCAAGAAAAGAAATTAATTTTTTTTATGACTTCTGTTTTATTTTTAAAACAAACATTTAAATAAACTTTATAATAAAAGTGCTTTTTTCGGGAAAAAAAAATAGTTTATGGCTAAAAAAAAGCTCATTGAAACTGGTCTGTAATCCATCTTCCTATCATGCCTTCACCTTAAGTTAAAAAATCAAATTTAATTACGTCCATAATTATAGATAAAAGAAATATCCACCAATCATTTCTCACCAATTTTCTTTCATGGAAGCAGTTGGTTGAACCTGCCATTAAGCCTCCTCATGCACAAAGATTCTTAAACATGAATTTGATCACAAACTTTGATATCAACCTAGAAGATTAAATTTATAAATAATATCCACGTTAATAATTTTATATTAATATTTTTTAAGACTCCAACACTCGTCAAGTTGCTTAGATATGGTTCAGTCGCGTATAAATAAAAACCTATACAACTGCCTAATATTAAAAAATAAGGAGTTTGAACCATTCGAGTTATCACAAGAGTTAGAGTTAGTAGAAGGTGAAGTTATTTTTTTTGCTCGTGATTTCATTTTAATACATTTGTTGATAATTGTTGATTTATAATTTTTCTTATTATTATAAACTAGTAATAACCAAATCATCAACTCCACACAAAGTAAAAAAAAAAAAAAATCATAATTTCTCAAATTGCTCTGTTTCGTTTATTCTTTTTAGGTACAACACTTCATTTAAAAAGACCTTTACAGCATACCAAGAAAAAAAACCTTTTCAAGTCAAGAATCTTCAAATTTGACCATGCATTGGCCCAAAAATATACAATAAAAACACAAGACTGAACAAAGTTCATTCCTTAGCCATGGATCGACACTCCTAAATCCACTTGAGCACTCGTGCACCTCTCCTCCTATACTGATCTTAACATTTATACTATCACTATCATTATTGCCACCAATTATTAGGAGATCAATCCAAGTGTCCACTGCTATCGGTTAAAATATATTGACAATATCTTATTTCTGCCCATCTCAGCAAGTAATGAGTATGGTTACATGACAATATTTCTTATTACCAAAGGAGAATGAAAACACCAATTACACCATATATAATTAATTGCATTGAAAAGAATAGGGAAAGAGGGCAATGAAAGTTTGTGAAACTAAATTATCATGATAGAGAAGGGTTTTCTTAAGTGAAAAACAATTGTTTCATTTAAAAAATCCAATATTGCGTTGCTTTAAACCACGAACATTTTTCTTAAAACTTTTTATTTCTGATAAACTTATATTCTTTCTATATTTTAATTTGAAATAAAAAAAATAAATATTATTTCATTCTATTTATGTTACTTTTACTTTTAATATTATATCATACATCACAAACTCAAATACTAATTGAAAAAAAAAAATCATAATATATCAAACTTGTATGTAAGAGGCACAATTTGCACAATTTCAGTTCCGATTTTTACAAGACAATGTCATGTATCTCACATGAAAAAATTCAATTACGCTTATTACATGATTGTGTCACATGTTATACATGATTCTAGCATCTCATCAATTTTTTTTTTTTGGTAATCTCATTAATTCTTAATCTCCAATGTCTCACCCATATATTTCTATCAATTCCCATCGTTTGGATTGCATTAAAAGAGTAATGATAATTATAAAAAATGTAAAAATATGGTTGATTTGTGATGTTTTAAGTTTTTCCTTGATGTATATATTCTGCTTAGGGGTGCTAAACGAGCCAGGAGCCTTACAGAGGCCTTTGGCTCGGCTCGTGAAGGCCTGAGCTTACATGTCTAAAATTGATTGTTGGACCCAAGCTTGGACTTGTATAAAAGCTCGTTTAATAAAAAGGCCTCAGGCTCCAATTCAAAAGCTCGGCCTTAGAGCCTCTCAAGTTTGCCTAATATATTATTATTTTTTTATTTTTTTTATTTTTTATACTACTTGTTATAGCCCTCTCTTTCTTCTCAATTCATTTCATCCCATTTTATTAATTAAACAGACTTTTTAAAAGATTTTGTTTTATATTATGCTATTTGGATATACATTAAATTTATGAATATTTATGGAATTACTAGTGCTGTTGATTGTATATTTTGTTTGGCTAAATTTTTGTTGTATTATTTTTTTAAAACAGGCTAAACAAGGCTTTTATTTTTTGTAAATGAGCTAGGCCACTGGCTGATATTATATTCGTAACAGGTAACAGGCTTAGGCCAGTCTGACATATTTGAACACAGGCTCAGCCCGTTAATACCAAAGCTCGGCTCGGCTCGTTAACACCCCTATTATGCGAGGTTAATTTTGCGTAACTTGGACTTGCATCTTATATTCTTAACCCATTATGAAGAGCTTGGACTTGGCCCACCAATAATAGTTAATTTATGTTCCCTTATCACCATTTATATGGGTCGTCGTGACTCAAGATAAAAACCAACAGCACAAACTAAGAGTAAAAAAAATATTTATATATTAATACTCATCACTGATTTTATCTATTACAAATTTAACATTCATAAAAAAAATACATCGGCCACACTATGGTTTTTTTAATAGCTCAAATGAATCCATTTTAGATTATGTATTGTAATGACAAAATATATGCATAATTGCATATATCAATTAAAATGCTCCTCTTTTGTGAGAACGACTTGAATTTTGAAATATGAATAACGCAAAGGCTTATTTATTTATGGACTTTACTTTTCTCATGTTGTAAAGGAGAAGTTATCTTATATTGTGAGATAAATTAAGTGGGGCCCAACAATTATTAAAAAAATAAAAAATAAAAAAAATGAAACACATCTTTTTATGTAAGTGTAACATAAGAGATGAATCTTATATAACATAAGAGTATAATTTTCCTTAATTTATTTATTTTACTTTATGTTTAAATTCAAATTTTATTAGAAAAATGAATGTAATTAGAACGAACTCTTGTTTTATTTATGATTAAATTCAATAAAAACTTCTCTCGAATATTAAATAAAGATATATAAATAGTTTTATTATATTTTTTAACCTAATCTCCCCATTCTTCTCAGTTGTGAAGCGAGGGATAAAGGGCACAATTAGGGTAATAGTCGATGGCTCCCTGTAAATTTATACAAATCTTTAATTGTGAGTGTAATTTTTGATTTTTTTTTTTTTATATATATAATGATCACCCACTCAAAACTTTTCAAAATTTTAAACCGTGAACATCATTTTATTTTTTTAATAAATAATTGTATTGTATATTCCAATTTCACCCATCTACAAATTTTTCTGCCACCTCCATTTCTTCTTGCCGCGCACGGAACTAAGAGAACTGCTCCACGACCACAGCTATAAAGAGTGACACTAGCATATTATATCAACCCTATCCCAAGCTGCCTTTAAACAATTAAATCACACTATAAGCCTTAAAAAAATGTGAAATTGTGGATGCAAGACAACATATACAATGAAATTATCAGTACGTTACTGGAATATCTCAATTCTAAGTCCATGCAGACCCTTAATCAAAAAATAATAAAACATATACATTCACAAAGAAAAAATGAAAATGATCCTGAGCTGGTCCCTCTCTCAAATCCGTTTTCCAATACCGTCGAAGTAACATGAAGCCCATAAACAGGCCCTTGAAAAATGGATAACAAATAACAATAGTTAATTTAGTTAAGAAGCTCATCTGGATGAACATTAATATGGATCTCTATTATGGTTATTTGCCTGTTATCTTAATCCTTGGTGTATATATAGGTACAGCTTTGGAACAGTTACTTTTATCATGGGAGTGGTGGATACCATCATGGCATCGTGGTAGGCCCACTTATGACTCCATTACTGGGAATACTGGCTGACTCAACCGACTGCTAACTCCACTACGTGTAACACTCACTGACATGACCAACCGCCTATCCGGGTAAAATATATCCGGGTTTCGAGTACTTTACTCTTACGAGCAAGTACAGCTCATTGTATTAACCCGGAAAATTAAGCCCCCAAAAGTCGGAGTTAAATGGGTTTTTACTCTGAGTTTAACTCTTAAGGTTTCACTTATTCTGCCATTTACTTTTTCCTTACGTCAGTATCCTTATTAAATACTCCCTGCCTATTCAGCTTCCAATTGCCACTTGTCACTCTCTAATTGCCTTGATCTTCGAAACGGCTTGACATCTGAAACGACTCATCCTGACACCTACCATTACTTTTGAAATTCGGAAACGTCGCTTACCCCTTTCTACCCTTATATTACCGTTTGCGTCTCTTCGTTTTTTGCATTTTTCTTCTTCTTCTTCATTTTGACATTTCGCCTTTCTTGCCATTCTTTCTGGTTTTTCTCCCCCTCTGCTTCGTTGGTTCTTCTGCGTGGATCTTGCCACCGTTCTTTTACCACCTGCTTGAAGCCCCCGCACCTTATACAAGTAAGTTCCTTTATTTCCTGTATTACATCGTAGTTGATTTCTGACATTATTTGCGCGTATTAATGCTTAGTATGGTACATCTATTTCCTTAACAAACTTTGCCGAAAACTTATCCTCTTATCCTTTATCTCTTTCCTTTACTTCATACTTTTCTGATCTTTATCTCTTCCTCTTCTTTGGTTTTCCTTAACCACCCTATCATGTTCTGGACGGGTTAGGAATCTGAGTATAACCAACACATTTTGCGTTATATACATTTTATCTTGCCCTATATCTTCTAAAATAGATTTTATTGGTACCTTTCCGTCCAGGCCATGCCGAGGAATCGTCCCTACTGTTCGCTTCCCCTATCACGCTTCGCATTACCTTCTACTGTTGAAGGTTTAGAATGGGTTAAAGAAGAAGCTCTAGGGCTTCGTTCCTCTTATGAAAACCAGCCGAGTTCTCTCCATACTGCCTTACAAACTGTACCTCTATTTCGTGACTCAATTATCACTTTTTTCCGAGTTGCAGTACCCGGAGAAGAAGAACGTATTTGTTCACCTTCTGGGCAAGGTGAGAACTATTTCTTCTTTGCCTACGAATGTTTATTTTCTGAACTCTTCATATCTTTACCTTTCTCCGAGTTCCAAATGGACGTCTTGAATCACTTGCAAGTCGCTCCTTCTCAACTACATCCTAACAGTTGGTGTTTTCTACATACCTTCGAGATAATCTGTCGTTCGTTTTGGATTCACCTATTCCTTTCGGGTCTTTTTCTGCCTTTTTGCTGTGTTCCGAAATGCTGTAGATAAAAGATGTACTCGTCATAGCTGGGTATCTTTAAAAGCTCGACCCGGGTTACGTTGGTGTTCTATATATGAAGATAACTGGAAGAATTTCAAAGAAGAATACTTCAAAATTTGTATTCCTGAAGCTTTTTCTGCTACACCTTCTGCCTCTTCTTCTTCTTCTCAATCTGCCCCTCCTTCTGCTTTCTTTTTGGATCAGCACGGAGCTCCGCGCTTTCCTCTCAGTTGGAACCGTCATCATTACACAACTTCTGCCAAAGCATTCTTGACGAATTCAAAGAATTTGAGCCCAGACGAAACTGAAACTTACACTTGGTTCAAAAAGCTTGCCTCCGAATTAGCTAAGGAAAATATTTCCCTCATTCCTCGGTCTATTCTAACTTATAAAGATTCTTCTGACTGGGTTTGCAAGAAATTAAGTAAGTAACTTAAATAATTCTGATATGTTTTTACCTGTGTATTGCTTTTAACCTCAAATATATTTTCTTTGTATCTGTGGTTTCTAGATAAAGTCATGGACCCTACTTTTTTTGCCCGCCAAAAGCAAATGGCTACCCGTAAAGATGATTCATCTGCTTCAGGTGGAAAAGACATCTCTCCAACTCGTTCTCTTATGCCGGCTACTTCCGCTACCGGTTCCATCCCGGATGATACTGTTACAATGGACGTGGAGGCCCCTATTGATTCCAGCGAGCTCCTTCGAAGAAAACGAGTTCGAATTAACGAACCTAGTCCTGACTCTTCTGTTGAAAAGTCTTCAACTCCACCTTCTTCTGTCATGGCTACCCTTCGCGCAGAACCCCCTTTTATGAAAAAATTGAAGCAGTGCTTTACTCCCGGGCTCCGTGACAAATGGGACAAGTTCTCTTTAGATCAACTTATGGCCAAATTCACCGACATCCGGGATCACTCTCTCCGGGAAGCGCACTATTACGAAATGACCCTTCTCGCCTTAGCTGAACGTCAACAACTTCTAACTGATCTGAAAGAGTCTTAACTCTTAAAAGAAAAGCTACAAACAGAAAAAACACAGCTCCTTCAAAAGGCCGAAGCTTCCGAGTTTGTTGCTCAGGGCTTCCAAATTAAACTCAAAGAAAGCGAAGAATCCAGTAAGAAAAGAAATGAAGAACTTGCTACTCTCAAAAAAGAGCATCAAGTGTTGACTGACAAACACAAGGTGTTGACAAAAAATTATGAAGATTCTGACCTCCGAGTAGCTGAGTTAGAGTTAGAAGTGGATACTCTGAAGAAAAATGTCCTGGCTTTACAACAGGCTGCTGATGACATGGATTCTAAGTATATTGCCTTCGGTCATCAAATTCGTGGCTGGGTTGTGGATCAGGTGAAATTTTTCCATCCAGACTCTCCCTTGCCTTATTTGAGCAAAATAGAAACTTTCAATTTTATTGATAATGACCGACTATGTACTCATGACGAAAAAGGCTCTGTTGCTGTTCTTACTGAAAACCCCTCTGATTATCTGGGATTTACTCCTACTTCCGACCCTGCTGCCTCAAACCCTGTTCCTAAGACTACTTAAAGAAGTTGGACACCACTTTATTTTGTACTCAGCTCTTCTATTATAATTATTGTAATCTTGTACTTGTAAGCTACTTGTTTTTATTCAATATTTTGAACTCGTAATCATGAAGTGAAATGATGTATTTTAATTTGCTTATTGTTCTCCGTTCAATTTGATAACTATGCGATCCTAATACTTGCTTAAGTACTTGCTTGTTCTTCTTGGCACAATTACACTGTCTCATTATTCAAATGTAAGTCACGTTGTTTACCCATCATTTTGTCTTTGCGTAACCGTTTCCGAGTAGGAATTGAACGGCTGCCCAAGAGGCCCATTAAGGCGGCCAGGGACTTTTGTTTTCCCGTTTTCAAGTAGGAATTGAACGGCTGCCCAAGAGGCCAATTAAGGCGGCAAGAGACTTTTGTTTTCCCGTTTTCGAGTAGGAATTGAACGGCTGCCCAAGAGGCCAATTAAGGCGGCAAAGGACTTTTGTTTTTTCTTAATAATACTTATTGAAATCGAACTGGCTTTATTGAATTGAAATATTGTAACTCACAATCTCAGATGTACCATACTTAAATGCAAAAGTAACTGCAACACATAATATCATAAAATACTCCTACTACATTAACAAAGTAACTTACTTCCTAATCACCAATGTAAAACTACGACCTACGATCTGCCACCCGACTTCCAACTAAATCTGGATTTCTTCAGCTAAAGTACCTTTTTAACTTGGCAGCATTCCAATATCGCGGAATTGGTTTCCCATTCAAGTGCTCTATCTGATAATCTCCAGTCTTTGTGGCAACTGTTACTCGATAAGGACCTTCCCAATTAGCTGCCATTTTTCTATCTCTTGCATTTTATTACCCACATCTGCCCGCCTAAGCACCAAATCTCCTTCATGAAACGTCCTTTTGACTACAATCCTATTGTACCTCATTGCTGCTCGTTGCTTGGATGCCAACTCCACCATTGCCACCTTTTCTCGTTCTTCTTCCAACAACTGTAAATCAGTTTTCATCATCTCAGCATTCTCGTCTTCATTTTCTTCTAATATCATTTTC
>NW_026898646.1:0-56893 GCF_033153095.1 Gastrolobium bilobum
TGTTACAAGTCCCACATTGGTTGCCTATACAACTAATGTGTATAAGGCCTTGGGCACTCCCAGCCTTTGAACTAGCTTTTGGGGTGGTGACCTCAAGGTCCGTAACAATTGGTGCTTTTTGAGGGGTGGTGACCTCAAGGTCCGTAACACAGTTGTAGCAAAAATTTAGTGTGGGTCGACAGAGTCCCACATTGGTTGCCTATACAAAAGATACCGTCGGGTGCAAAAATTTATTCTGTTTGGTTCTTGTATATAGTATGTAGAGCGCGTTTTTGGACAGACAGAATGGATCAGACCCCGGGGGAGATACTGCAATGTTTGTTTTGTGATCGCGAGAAAGTTTAATATAAATACATATTTACTTGTGCTTCAAAGTTTAATATAATTCCTTGTTTCCTTTTTGTTAACCCATTAATTAAATCGTTAGTGCTAAGTGTTCGATCTAACAGCCATGCATTTATCGTTGGCTTTTTGGTCAGCTATTTAACGACTATTTTTTTCCACTAGAAACTTTTTTTTTTTGTGCTAGCTACTTATTTATTTGCTTTCTATTTGTAAAATTACGCATCATCTTAAATTTTTATTTATTAATGCATCATCTTAAATTTTAATAAAGTGTTAACTTGTATATACCAAAAAAATATGATGAAATAATTTTTCAATTCCCAAAATATTAAATGCTTTTATTTTTTGTACTAAGTACTTTGTATATGAAAACATATTAATTGTGGTCCAACCAGGTTGACCCACGTCATAATGGATGTAAGAACCCGCACCGTTAATTAAGGTATTTAATTAATTAATTATGAAAAATTAGGAAATGATTCCATAATTGACCCTAATAATTATTAAGAGGCTTTAATAATTATGATAAGTGATTAAGAATGTTGAAAGTCGCTTTTCGGAAGAAAAATGCAGATATCGGTTCTGCTAGTCGGTATAAATGCGTATCGGAAAAGTATCCCGAAAAATTAAAGTAAGTGCATGATAATTACTAAAATAATATGTAGGACTTGTAAAACGAGTTTCATGTCCAAATAATGAGAACTGGTGTTAGAAACCGGTACTGGCTATGAAAAGCGCGTACCGGAAAGGTGCTCAGAAAAATATAATAAAAAAAATATGATAATTCTTGGAAAAATGTGTAGTTTCAGAATCCAAAGTTTGGGATTAAAATGCTAAGCGTAGCAATTAAAGTTAATGCTGTGTGTTTAAGTGCGTTTGGGCTATAAATACTCCCATTATGGGCACAAAACCCTAGGATCAGATTTCTCTACGTGAGTTTGGGGTTGACCATTTGCTAGTTACTGTTCCATTGGCTTTCCCTTCCATTTCTTGAGCCAAGTTGTGATCTTTCTTGACTTTCTTCACATTTTCACCTTGTAAACACTTGGGAGCATCCTTGTGGGAGTGAAAGGAGGGTCTTTTCTGAGTCTTAGGCACTGTTTGAGTCAGTCTTGAGGGATGAGTTTGGAGGTTGAGTAGTGGAAGCCTTGGTCTTGCCATTTGTGAACTCCAAGTGTCTATCTTTGTGGAGAAAGGAGCCATCTTGTTGTGCATTTTCGTGCATCTACCTTGAGTCAGACTTGAGGGGTTGTGTTGAGCTCCAAGAGCATCACCATTCTGAGTTTTGAGCCTTGGTATGTTGTACAACCTTTAACTTGAGTTTTAAGGCTTAAAAATGGTACCTTGATGCATCTAATGACTAAAAGATGATAACTTGTTGTTGGGTAATGTTGAACACGCCTAGAAATGCATAATTAGGTGTTTAAAATTGGTAAAAAGGGAACCTTTAAGGGATATCTTAACGAAAATGCAGAAACTGCATCCTGTCGTGAAATATCCGGATATTTGTCGAACAGATATCCGGATATTTGTCGAACAGATATCCGGATATTTGTCGAACAGATATCCGGATATTGGATATCCGGATATGTGAATCGGTATATCCGGATATTGCATATCCGGATATGGACAGTGAGATATCCAGATATTGCATATCCGGATATGGTCCCGAGGAATATCCGGATATTCTGAGATTTCGCAGAATAGTAGCTATGCTGTGTGTACAGTAGGCTATTGGGGGTTTGTGGACCCTAATTTGATGAAGTTGAACTTCTGTATGTATTGGTCTAAGCCAGAATCATGGGATTAAGGGCTTGTGGCTATGTTAGAAGCTTTAAGACTTGAAAACAAAATGAGAACACGTTGTCTTTAATTATATGCATGTGGTACATGTTTATTGATTTATATTTGGTCCATATCAGATTGTGATCTGCTGTGATTAGACTTTGAGCTTGTGGCATTTGATAACTAGCTTAGAGGTAAGCTTTCGTGTCCTCGGTTTAGCCATGTTGTGGTTCCACCATGTCCCATGGGGATATGGTATATGCATGCTGTGTTACATGCTTTTGATGTTTTGGAAATGCTGTTGAGCTATTGTATGTTAGTGCCTTGTTGATATGCATGGAGGTGTTCCACCTATACGGTAAGCCTGAGTATGTAGAACATACAAGAGGGTGAGGCTGTGGGTGAGGTGCAAGCGGTGTTCCTTGTACTACATATAGGGAATAGACGTATTCCTACATTTCTCTGGCCAGTAGATAGTGATTACACACATGCCATAGATATATGTTGCACTACATAGTTTTGGAACTGATAATGATATAAATACTTTTAGAACTTATATTGCACATGTAAGTGAGCTTGGGGTGGAAGATCCTTGAGGACCCCTTGTCTAGAGATTTCTTGTTTAGAGATCTCACCCCACGTTTGGGGAATGCTTATTTCAGGGTCAGGTAATGTTGAGACCTCAGGCGGCAGGAGGCCGGAGCTGAGTTAGAGTGCTGTTATATTATGCTGCCATGATTGGATGCTGGATTTGCATGTTGTTTATATGCTTATAGCTTCAGTAATGTTTATGGAGTTTTATGTTGAGACTGGTTGTTGACTATGTTTATTTGGTGAGCATGGGGATTGTCCATGACACATAGCGTTGTTATGTCTCGTTTATGTCTTGAGTCTTTGGAGTTGTTTTATTGTATCAAGATATTGTCCAGATTGCGAGATGTAATACCGTGATGTAGATACACACTTTATTTATATATTGAGGTATTTCAGTAGATGTCTTATTGCAATTTACATACAGGCGATATTTTATGAAATTGATTAAGTAATCAAGTTGGTAATTGATAATGACGTCATAATTGAAAAGAAAAAGAATATTCCGCATTTTTAATTAAGCACCACTTAATACGATGTTTTAATGTTAAAAAAATTTGGAAGCGCTGTACCCAAACCCCATCACTAAATGTGCAGACATATACAAAATTTGCTAGAAGGGATGGGTTCTTTGAACCATGATATGCCCCTTGAGGGATCTTCTAGTACCAGACCTCCATTTTTCAATGGCGTCCATTATTCTTATTAGAAGATTCAGATGAAAATATTTCTTCAATCTAATGATTTAAGAATATGGAACATAGTTGAATAAGGGTATACACCACTTATTATAAAAAATGCGAAAAATGAAGATGATCCTAGAGATATAGATGATTACACCGAAGATGAAGTTAAGAAAGGAAATTAGAATGCTAAAGCTCAAAACTTGATTACAAATGCCTTAGGTCGTGATGAATACTTTCGTGTTTCAAATTGTAAGAATGCAAAGAAAATGTGGGATATTCTTCAAATAACCCATGAAGGAACTACAAATGTTAAATTTACAAAATTAAATGCACTTACTAGAGAATTGAAATGTTTAAGATTCATGAAAGTGAAAGCATTCAAAGTAGGGGTGTGCAAAAAAATGGTTCAATTGTCCTGCCATTAATCTGACCTTGACCTGACCCATAAACACCCATTTTTTGAACTGGTTTAAATACTGATCCATTTTTATTTGGGTCAATTTTAGACCTGACTTGTTTTAATAATGACTCATTGACCCAAAACTTGACCCATGCCCATTATGTGAAAAAAGAAGAAGAAAAAATCACAATTACATTAAAAGAAAAGTTATAACGTAAAACAATTACGTCAAAATTTTTTACGAAAAATATTTTCATCAAAATTTGGGACTAAAAATATTTCTATAAAAAAAATTGACGGAAATTTTTTTTTGTCAAATTCTTTTACGGAATCTAAATTTCGTCACAATATTTCACAAAAAAATATATTCATCAAAAATTTTGACGAAACATATTTCCATAGAAATTTTTTGACGGAAAAAAATTTCATCAAAATTCTTTACAGAATTCAAATTTCGGCAAAAGTGTTCGACGGAAATGACAAAAAAAAAAATTCGTCGAAATTTTTAGCGAAACAAATTTCCATAGAAAATTTTCGACTAAATATTTTCGTCAAGTTTTTTGATAAAAAAATATTTCCACCAAAATTTTCAACGGAACACATTTCTGTAAAAAAAAATCGTAAAAAATTTTGACGAAAAAAATATTCTGTCAAAAATTCTTTAGAGAATCTAAATTTCGTTGAAAGTTTAGAATGAAACATTTCTCTCAAAACAATTTCCGTCGAAATTTTGGTCAGAACACATTCCCATCGAAATTTTGAACGAAAAAAATTCCGTCAAAATTTTTGACTGAATTTTTTTTCGTTCAAAACATTAGATGGAGGAGATCATTTTAACTAAATTTCGACAGAAAATTTATTTTTGTTAAAAATTTCATTAGAGAAAAAATTCCGTTGCTTTTCGACAAAAAATATTCCGACGAAAAAACAATTTTGTGAGGAAATTTTTGTCGTTTGCAACGTAGAAACCATTCATAGCAAGTGATGGTGAGTTGGGAGGATCCTTCATCTTTAGATCTTCTTCAAGGAGGAAATGCAGGTCTCCTTGAAAAATTCTTCTTAAAAAGATTTCCATACTTCTTCACGAAGAGACTCATTTCATCTTCATCAATATCATTTTCGGAGTCTCCATTTTCTTTTTCCTCATCCTTTTCTTTACTTCGTGTTGAGGCTTTTAAGGCAATTCCCTTATTTTTCTTGATGACTTGTTCTTTCAAGGTTATTCTACTTAGCTCCATTTCATACTCTTGGAGTTTGCCAAACAAGGTTGCAAGATCCATGGTCTTCAAATCATTTGATTCCGTTATAGCTGTCAACTTGGGTTGCCATTCCCTATTGTGCACACTTCTCATCACCTTAGCAATTAACTCAAGGTTAGTAAAAGATTTATCTAAAGCATTTAAATGAGTGACAAGGTGTGTGAATCTCTTTTGCATACTTTGAATTAGGGTTGTGCATGGGTCAGGTCGGGTCAGGCTTTTGTGCCGACTCGACCCAACTTGATTTTTGTCGTTTGCAACGTAAAAATCTTGACGAAATTTTGTCACGAAACCAAGTAAAAAACGGGTCAGGTCAGATTTGACCCACTTCAGAAACCAAGTCAGACTTGACTTGGATCAAATTAAAGCGGGTCGGGTCAAAATACCTGACCTACAAAAATCAAGTTGGGTCGAGTCAGCACAAAAGCCTGACCCGACATGACCCATGCACAACCCTAATTCAAAGTATGCAAAAGAGATTCACACACCTTGTCACTCATTTAAATGCTTTAGATAAATCTTTTACTAACCTTGAGTTAATTGCTAAGGTGATGAGAAGTGTGCACAATAGGGAATGGCAACCCAAGTTGACAGCTATAACGGAATCAAATGATTTGAAGACCATGGATCTTGCAACCTTGTTTGGCAAACTCCAAGAGTATGAAATGGAGCTAAGTAGAATAACCTTGAAAGAACAAGTCATCAAGAAAAGTAAGGGAATTGCCTTAAAAGCCTCAACACGAAGTAAAGAAAAGGATGAGGAAAAAGAAAATGGAGACTCCGAAAATGATATTGATGAAGATGAAATGAGTCTCTTCGTGAAGAAGTATGGAAATCTTTTTAAGAAGAATTTTTCAAGGAGACCTGCATTTCCTCCTTGAAGAAGATCTAAAGATGAAGGATCCTCCCAACTCACCATCACTTGCTATGAATGTGAAAAATTAAATCGGTCACTACAAATCGAATTGTCCAAACATTCAAATGAAAGACAAATATGAAAAGAAGCAAGGTAAGGATTGAAAGAATTTCAAGAAGGCTTATCTTGCTTGGGATGACGAATATAGTTCTTCCGATGATGGCTCCAAGGAAGAAGCAAACCTATGTTTTATGCAAGATGGGAGACCACCGAAGAAATCAAGCAAAAGAACTCAACATATATGTCTAATGGCAAATGAATCTGAAACTGAGGTAAACTCATCTTGCTCTATTATTTCCCCTTCATATGACGAGTTGTCTGAAATGTTTGAAGAAATGCATAATGAAACACTAGAACATGTTAAAACTCTTAGAGCTTCAAGAAAAACTATTACTTCTTTGGAAAACCAAATTGCATCTTTAGAAAAGGAAGTGAAAGATTTGAAAGATGAAAATGAAACTTTCAAATTACTTAATGCTAGACTAGTTGTATCAAATGCCTATCTTCAAATGATCGTGCATCTTCATCATCATGTACATCATGTAAAGATCTAAATAATAAAATTAATGATTTAAATGAAATTCTAAGCAAATTCACACGTGGAAGAGATAACTTAAATGTGTTGCTTGGTAAATAAAGATTTTTGTTCAACAAATCCGATTTAGGCTTTGACATAAGCACACAAGAAAAATCATATAATTTTTTTTTCATTTCTCCATCCTACATGACAAAGTAGCCCATTCATCAAATGTTTTCATTGTGGTGGAAAAGGTCATAGTGTTCCACATGTAAAGTTAGAAAGAATGGTATCATTGGGAAAAAGAAAGTGTGGGTTCCTAAGGGAACTAAGCCCAAGACTAACACACAAGGACCCAACAAGGTTTGGGTACCAAAGATTAAATCTTGACTTTGTGATGTAGGTTTGTTTGAAGGCTAAAAGTTCCAAGTGGTACTTAGATAGTGGTTGCTCAAGTCACATGACGAGAGATGTAACTAAATTTCAATCATTCACAAGGAAAGAGCATGGACATGTTTTCTATGGAGATAACAACAAAAGAAAGATATTTGGTACTGGAAAAGTTGGTAACTCCTCCTCCGTCTCTATAGAAAATGTTTTACTTGTTGAGGACCTTAGACTTATGTGATAAAAATTATAGAGTAATTTTTGACTCAACCTCTTGTAAAATTGAAAGTCTAATTGATGGGCAAGTTAAGTTTCTTGGTCATAGAGTGGATAACATTTATATGATAGACTTAGATGGTATGCCTTCAAATGACAATAAATGTTTGATTAGTAAGGAAGATGACTCTTGGTTATGGCATAGAAGAATAGCACACGTTGGCATGGGTCAATTAAGCAAATTGATTTTCTTAGACCTAGTGATTGGGTTACCAAAGCTCAAATTTGAAAAAGATAAATTTTGTGATGCTTGTTAAATGGAAAAATAAGTAAAGGCTTATTTTAAATAAAAAAATATTGTTTCTACCGCAAAGCCTTTACAACTTTTGCATATGGATCTTTTTGGACCAACTAGAACAATGAGCTTTGGTAGAAATTACTATGCATTGGTCATTGTGGATGATTATTCTCGCTATACTTGCCCTTTATTTCTTACATATAAAAGCGATGTTTTTAAATCATTCAAGAGACTAGCCAAGTTTATTCAAAATGAACAATCTTCAAATATTGTTTCAATTAGAACCGATCATGTTGGGGAATTTGAAAATCAAGATTTTGAAACCTTTTGTGAAGAAAATTGTATTGAACATACTTTTTTCTGCTCCTAGGACTCCACAACAAAATGGAGTTGTAGAAAGGAAAAATCGTGTATTGGAAGAACCATGTTAAATGAAAATGATCTTCCAAAATATTTTTGGGCGGAAGTCGTTGGCACCTCTTGTTATGTTATGAACTGAGCTTTAATTAGACTTATTTCGAAGAAAATCCCCTATGAACTTTACAAAGGAAGAAAACTCAATATTTCTTATTTTCATGTCTTTGGTTGCAAATATTTTATTTTAAACAATGGAAAAGAAAACTTTGGCAAATTTGACTCTAAAGCCGATGAAGACATATTTTTAGTCTATTCACTTACAAGTAGAGCTTATAGAGTCTACAATAAGAGAACAATGGTCATTGAAGAGTCTATTCATGTTGTATTTAATGAGACTAACAATGTCTTGCCTAGAAAAGAACTTTGTGATGATGATCTTATAGAAAGCATGGAAAACATAAACTTGGATGGCAAAGAGGAAGATGAAAGGCAAAAAAAGGAAGCAACAATGAAGAAACACCAAGTCAACAAACCAATGATGGAAACAATCTACCACAAGATTGGAGATTAGCTAGAAGACACCCCATTGATATAGTAATTGGTGATATATCTAAAGGGGTAACTACTAGAAATTCAATTAAAAATATTTGTAATCATTTAGCATTTGTCTCTTAAATTGAGCCTAAGATCATAAATGAAGCAATTATTGATGAACATTGGTTCTTGAAAATGCAAGAAGAACTAAATCAATTTGAAAGAATGCAGAACATAAAGATTCTAGGATTTTGATGATAACAAACAAAGCGTGGAAGGAAGGCTTCAAGTTGCAACAATCAAAAAGAAACAAACAACTAACGCTCATGAAATCCTTCAAGATTCAAGCTTCAAGAGAAGAATCTAAGTCCAAGAAATCTCAAGTAATATACTTTAGGACTTAGAATTAATTGTGAGGGTAATTGACTTCTTGCATGAGTTAGCTCAAACATATTTCTGTTGAAATACATGCATTAAATCATCATTTGATTACACAAAGGATTTATAGCATCACATATTTATAAAAACATGTTTTCAAGATTCAATTAAGCAATTAAACATGTTTGAAAGGATTTAAAAAGCTTATGAACGTATTTCCAACCTTTCCAACATGTTGGGAATCGATTCCCTATGAGCAGGAATCGATTTCCACTCTCTGGAAAAGTTGGGAATCGATTTCCACTCATTGGAAATCGATTCTTATTGCACCAGAGGATGAAAATAACGGCTATAAACGGTTAGTTTTGCGAAAATGGGTGTATAAAGGCTCATGGGGCCCCTCTATAAATAGAGACCATTGTTCCATTGATTGGACAACTCTTCTTGATCATAATTCTTGTTTTAATTCACATCATTTGCTTATTTTCAATCATCTTGATCACAAATTATCTTTGAGCTTTTTTTTTGTGAGAGTGTCAACACCCATAGTTCTTCAACTTGTATAATCTGAACTTTGAGAGTACTTAGCTATTGTTAAACACCTCCATTTGATTTCTTGAATAATTAGGGGAGTGAACCCTTACACTTGAAAGGTCACCAAATTCCTAAGAAAATTTGGAGTGTAACATTGTGAGGCATCAAGAGCCCGGAGTCTTGAAAGGTTGTAGTGGTTTGTCAAGCACCCTCAAGCTTGATAGCTAATGAAAAGATTTGATCGAGCGGCTTCAGTCTAGACGTAGGTCACGGTGGTGGTGACCGAACCAGGATACATCTAGTTTGTAATTTCTCTAACCTAAACTCCTTACTTTAGTATTGAAATTGTATTTTTAGATTGTGTTTATCTATTTGCTTGCTTACTTTATTGATCACATGCTTGCTCTCACCCTTAGATTTTTTCTCATTAAATCACTTTATTGAAGAAACACTCTCTAAAATATCAAAGGAGGCACTTTGCGAAAAGATTTTGTAAAACTCAATTCACTCCCTTCTTGAGTATTGAAGTCACTTGTCCAACAAGATCTAGTACGAGTATTGTAAGGCAAGTAGTTGATGCAAACAACTTTGAGATCAAGACATCATTATTGCAGCTGATCCAAGGCGAGAACCACACCATGACGATTTGTTGCATTCCAAACCACAACTGTCTTTATGCTTCCATAGATCCAATTGCACCAACACAAAAAGAGAAATATTCAAGAAAATTCTCAATACAAAGAAATATCTAGGGATCGACTTAGTTAAAATTTATTAAGATTTATTATTTTCTTGGTTGTTTGTACTTTCTTACGTTGGTTTAGGGTTTTCTTTCTTTATTTTCAAGGCGCCCATCATTGTCATGTCTCATGCATTCACATAGATCTAGTTGCCGTGTATATATACACAAGTGACTGGTATCGCCTCTACTTATTTGGCTGATAAACCTTTTTTTTTCTTGTCTCTTGCACTAAAGTCATGTTGCGTAGCCCTTGATCAACTTCTTTTTCTCCGTTTTTTCCTCTTGTTTGTAATGTTTTTGTTACTTTTAAAAATAAAACAAAGTAGAACATAAAGTTAAAAAATAAAAGGACAATTATTAGGAGTGTCAAAACAGGTTATGACACGTGAGTCGACCCGCGATACTACACAAAAATTTGTGTTCGGATTGACCAGCAAAAAGTTTGTGTCATGTCACATGTCAAATTCGTGTCGACCCGTATTTTTTTAAATTACTTTTTATAATTTTTTTAAAAATTTAAATTATTTTTTTATTCTGACCCACTTTTTTATTTATTTTTGTCAATTATCTTTTTGACCTCTAGCTTGGGTGTTATTTGTGTCGTGTCATATCAACCGTAAACAATTTATATCGTGTCAACCCATTTTAACACCCCTAACGATTATACTCATAGCAAAAAGTTTGCATTTATTTTATATTATTAATCAGTTCATTTATTAATGGTTAGATGACATTGTTAATATGCACCTCTAATAAAGTTAACGATAGAGGTGTTTATGTCAAACTATCATCTACGGAATTTTCAAGTTAACGATAGAATAAATATCATCTCTAATTGCGACAAATCGATGTTTCTATCATAATTGGATTAACTACGCGTGATTTAGCGAAGACTTTTTGTCTTTGAAAATTCCGTTACTAATAAAGTTTTCGACATAATTATAAGACTTAGTGACGTATATAAAAGGGTGTTTTCTTAAGTAATGAGTCTACACACTTAACAATCGAACACGTGACAACGCAAGGATAGTTTCCAAAGACTATACAAAAAGAAAAAGAAAGAAAGAAAGAAAAAAGAAGAACATATACAAGCTTTGGGAAGTTAATGTAGATTGATTGATTAACCTTAAGAATGCTTTCTTGGAAAGATTCTTCGGAGTACTCAATCTCAAAAAGATACAATATGTGTCCCTTCTTGTCACTTGTTTATGGCTTAATTTATACCTTATGTTTTGGGGAGAGTTCCAAGACTAAGCTCGATCCTCGGTCACCTTTGGGGAACCAGGGAAAAACTTCCAGGCAACTAGACCGTTAGTCGATTATGCGGTTGAGCTCGTCATGGCAATTCAACCCGAATAGTGGGTCAGTGCCCCACGATCTCCCAATCTGCACCACTACACCCTCGATTACCACATGTGAGATTTCAGCTATGGATCACCTTACACTCCCAATCTTCGATAGGGCCTTATAATACACTGGGACAATATCAGAGAAGGGATCTACGATCGTAAGCCTTGCTGATACTATTATCCTGAGCATTCATCATCTCTAAGTGTACACACATCCCTGATTCTTTTCATCTAACTATTAGCTAGAGATATTGTGCTTAATTCCAATCGCTAGTCATCTCAATCTTCGTTCCGTAAATACATTTACTACCTTTTTAGCTAGACATCTATGGTCGACCTACGAACACCTTACAGACTAGCATGGTGAGCATCAGCATTACTTATAAAAGCAAATGGTCTGGCTATTGGTGGAATGGTACTATGTTTTGGCATTTTGAAACAATTTGAATTCTAAGTCTTGAGAGCGAGGATGACCCCCTTTTACAACTCAATTAAGTTCATTCAGAAAATGAAAATTTGAGTGCGTAAAAGATCATACACGAAATCCTTCACATCAAATTGTCTGTATAGGTCAAAATCCAAACCATGAACGAAACAGATACGTGTCAGGCATATATATATATATATATATATATATTCTTCATCAAATAAATCTCATGTTAAATTACACATGACAGGATCTACTCCTATAGCTTGGAAATGAATTCTCTCGTGTGTAATTTAACATGATCATGTCATGTGGAAGGATCTTAACCATTAATACGTTGTCTACCCATTAACACATATTCTTAGATTCTTATGTATAGTATATCGCAATAATGAAGTTCCTCCTCAAGCAGAGAACAACGTATAATTAAATGCATGCAGAATACATAAATATCAAACAAAAAAAGTCTACATTTGAATCTCCTGGCGTGTTAGAATTCTAAATAATTAAGGAATATGACATGCATATGGGTGAGTGTGTATTAAAAATAAAACATTACATCTCCGCGTGAAAAACGAGAAGAATTGTACCAAGTAAAATGAAACAAAAAATGAGCACTTTAGAAATAATGGCTACCACTCCTCACAAGTAATCTTTGAAAGAGGTTTAAATATCTTTATCCTTACCCGTCCAGTATTTCGGATTAGTTCCATAGCTGGCTCAAAAAGTCAAAACTTGTGAAGATACCAGAGGAAACCAACTCGCCTCAAAAAGATAATTAGGGTTGGATTAACTTTAAAAAAGAATAATAATAATAATAATGGGTAAGTTATTCTATCTATTATTTTTCTGCCTATCTTTGTCTACTACTCTCCAATACCGATAGATCAGAATCTTAAGAGGAGAGAGAAAGATAAAAATTAGTTAAGATTCTGATCTGACGGTATTTTAGAGTGGTAAACAAAGGTAAACAGAAAAAATGATAGGTAGAATAACTTATCCCTAATAATTGTAAATGGAGTATATAAGATATCTCCCATTTTTACCACAAATTAAAGAAATTATATTACATATTCTTCCTATCACCAGTTTTTCAGATGTGAGCAAGAAAATCAACTATACATTCAAAATCATAAACTAATTAGAGAAATGAAAGGTTCCATTCACCATCAATCCAAAATAAACTAACCACACAAAGATACACTGTCATTGATAAGCTAATCATAATTAAAGTGGTCTCATGATTCCCCTACAACAAAATACTTTAATTCTTTAATTCTTTTCGCAACAAAATCTGGGAGTGAGCCAGTTAATCAAGATTAGCCTCCTACCATCATGGTTGATACTTGGTAGAATAAATTAACCAATATGCTAAGTTATTGGTTGAAGCTTAAGCCCTCACATCTCGTCCCTTTTTTCAGCATTAATGGGTCTTGTCGCCCTATATATACTCGCAAGAGACCTATATTTCTTCTTCTTCTTCTTTGGACGAGCAATTAACTCAATATCATTCACAAAAGTCTCTTCTTTATCCTTAGCTGAAGTTATTTTGTTTGGTTTTTGATCAACCTCTTCACATTTGATGTAACCTTCACGGCTGAGTCCTATAAGATTCTGAGCCGCTGTCAGAATTTCAATAGACTCGGCCTTATGGGAAGAATGTGCTTGATCTGTCATTGCAATCAAAGAGAGAATTAAGCATGAAATAGCATATACAAATACGCTTCATGTAAAAAGTATTAAAAATAAAAAATCGACCAAAGCAATTTATCTCACCATAAATTGAAGCATTCGTACAAATGAAAGGTATTCTCACAGAATAATATAAATCATTAAAAAGACTTTCGTTCAACACCTTAACATTTTGGATTGAATTAATTTTTTTATATGGTATGAGAGCTTCAGTAGTGACCATGAGATAAAAAGTTCTATCCTCACCGCCCAAAGTGAAATTAAATAAGTATAAGATAAAAAAAAAATTGAGCTGTGCAATATCCACATTTAAAGTCCAAAAAGGACTTAATATATTGGAACCCCAAAATAAAAATGAAAAAAGAAAAATTCATAGATTTCTCTCTATAGAGAGAGAGAAAGAGAAAGGTAGAAAAAAATTCCTAATACAAAGAAAATTCTGATACTGACCCAGTAATGTTCCTCTTACCGGTAATGTTTTCGTTGTTGTTATCTTCGTAGCTGAGCTGAATAAGCTGCTGAGCAGCTTCCATGTCCGACTCAGTGATCAAGTCATTGATGTGGGTTTTGCTTTTACGCGAAGGAGGCACTTCTGCCATATATATTAGATAGATTTTGATTCAACAAATAAGAGAAGAAATAGAGAGGGATTAAACACTTCTTAATCTTCCATTATCTTCTTAATCTTCATGGCACGTTGTTCTGTGAGCTTGATTAGAGACATGAGAGAGAGAATAAGAGCAGCAAGAAACAGCGAGGTTGGTTCTGTGAATACGTACTCGATCATATTTAATGCAACAATCCCAATTAATTATACAGTTTTTTTATTATTATTCTTTTTTGGAATTTTACAGAATGAATTGGCTACCGTTGATTAATAGTAAGCGACCCTTTGAATCATTTATCTACCTGTCACATTTATGCTATGTACGTTTGGGAAAAAATTTAAATTTTTTAAAAGGATATTAACATAGAAGGATTATATTGATAAATTTTTCTTATAAATTTACAAATCACGCTATGTCTATCTAACCGGTCAACTTCACTCGGTCTAACCAGTCAAACATAGTATAATTTGTAAGAATTTATAAATAAAAAATTTGTAAATATCACTTCTATGTAATAATATCCAAACATATTTCTTCCTGTGTTTACAACTTACCAAAAAAATGTTTGATACTCATCTTCTCATAAAAGTTTGAGATATTGAATCCGTGTCTAACTTAAAATGGGAAAATATATAATACATAAATTTATTTAATGTTTAATATAGTTTATAAATAAAATATAGCGCAAAATAGAATTAGAAAATAATATATTTTAGTTTTATTAAAATGGTAAAATTAAAAAAATAGAATATAATAAAATATTTTATTTCATTATGTCCACACTTCACATACTGACCAGATAAAGCCACTATAGTATATCAAGTTGACGAGTGAATTTTTAGAACAAAAGGAGTAAATTAAATACTCTCTCACCAAAAATAGAAAAATAAGAATATAGAAAAATAATAATTATAAAGATAAGAATAGTATAAGTATATTACTTTTTTACATATTTAGTAAAAGATGTATTGACTATTGAGTGATTAATACGTGTATCGAAAATATTTTCCAAGTTAACCTTAGTCGTGGAATCAATTATTTGTTGTCGTTGGTAGAAACTAGAAATTTGGAATGCTACTGTTATATTGGATTAAGATTGAGGGGTCTGCATCAGTAATTTCTTTTCGATTTATTTCTTTCTGAAATTCTGTGGGGTTTAATCAGGGGAGTCCAGTTCACTTTTGGCAAAATCGTTGGACAAATTTGATTGGCATATATGCTCCCATATTCTTTTATTCATTTTTTTTTTTTACCGTTCTCGCAATATTGATGCAAATCAAGCTAGTTCACCTTTTACGATTTGATTAGTCACTTATTATTCATAAATTTTCTTTGGATACGCATTAAATTAACTTGCCTTTGCGATCATTCTCCGAAAGATATAAATACCAAATTCAAGATGGAAATAAATTTAGCATGACAGATTAATACAACAAGAGCACGGACAGCAATTGCTCTCGCATATGGTACAAGAATACGTTCGTTTTTATTATATTAGTAACTGTTCTTTTTTTGGTGCAATATAATTTTTCTTCTAAATTTAAAATAATATTCAAGTAAAACTACCAAATGATGGCAGCTCAGTCGGCACCAGAAAACTGAACAGGTGGGGGTGATACAACTAGAAAAGTCAAGATTTTGGACGGAAATTTTGGACGGAAAATATTCCGTCCAAATTAAAGACGGAAATTTCAACGGAAAATGTATTCCGTCGATAATTTTTTACGGAAATTATTTTCCGTCGAAGATTTTCCACGGAAAAATAATTCCGTCGAAAATAATTTCAAAAAAAAACAAATCAAAAAGAAATTAATTTTATGAATTTTTCGACAGAATTCTAATTCCGTCGAAGATTTTCGACGGAACAGCATTCCGACGAAAACAATTTCAAAAAAATAAATCTAAACAGATTTTCATTTTATGAAATCTTCGACGGAAAACGGATTTCGTCGAAGATTTACGACGGAAAACTGATTCCGTCGAAGATTTTCCACGGAAATGGAATTTCGTCGAAAATAATTTCAAAAAAAGAAATTGATTTTATGGAATCTTCGACGGAAATGGAATTCCGTCGAAAATAATTTCAAAACAAAAAATCAAAAAGAAATTAATTTTATGAATTTTTCGACGGAAAACTGATTCCGTCGAAGATTTTCTACGGAAATGGAATTCCGTCAAATACAATTTCAAAAAAATAAATCAAAAAGAAATGAATTTTATGAATTTTTCGACGAAAAACTGATTCCGTCGAAGATTTTCCACGGAAATGAAATTTCGTCGAAAATAATTTCAAAAAAATAAATGAAAAAAGAAATTAATTTTATGAATTTTTCGACGGAAAACTGATTCCGTCGAAGATTTTCCACGGAAACGGAATTCCGTCGAAAAAAATTTCAAAACAAAAAATCAAAAAGAAATTAATTTTATGAAATCTTCGACGGAAAACTGATTCCGTCGAAAATTTTCCACGGAAATGGAATTTCGTCGAAAACAATTTAAAAAAAAAGAAATTAATTTTATGGAATCTTCGACGGAAATGGAATTCCGTCGAAAACAATTTCAAAACAAAAAATCAAAAAGAAATTAATTTCATGAATTTTTCGACGGAAAACTGATTCCGTCGAAGATTTTCTACGGAAATGGAATTCCGTCGAAAACAATTTCAAAAAAATAAATAAAAAAGAAATGAATTTTATGAATTTTTCGACGACAAACTGATTCCGTCGAAGATTTTCCACGGAAATGGAATTCCGTCGAAAACAATTTCAAAAAAATAAATGAAAAAAGAAATTAATTTTATGAATTTTTCGACGAAAAACTGATTCCGTCGAAGATTTTCCATGGAAATGGAGTTCCGTCGAAAACAATTTCAAAAAAATATATGAAAAAAGAAATTAATTTTATGAAATCTTCGACGGAAAACTGATTCCGTCGAAGATTTTCCACGGAAATGCAATTACGTCGAAATAAATTTCAAAAAATTAAATGAAAAAAGAAATTAATTTTATGAATTTTTCGACGGAAAACTGATTCCGTCGAAGATTTTCCACGAAAATGGAATTCCGTCGAAAAGAATTTCAAAACAAAAAATCAAAAAGAAATTAATTTTATGAAATCTTCGACGGAAAACTGATTCCGTCGAAGATTTTCCATGGAAATGTAATTCCGTCGAAAACAATTTCAAAAAAATAAATGAAAAAAGAAATTAATTTTATGAAATCTTCGACGGAAAACTGATTCCGTCGAAGATTTTCCACGAAAACTGATTCCGTCGAAGATTTTCCACGAAAACGAAATTTCGTCGAAAACAATTTCAAAACAAAAAATCAAAAAAAAATTAATTTTATGAAATCTTCGACGGAAAACTGATTCCGTCGAAGATTTTCCACGGAAATGGAATTCCGTCGAAAACAATTTCAAAAAAATAAATCAAAAAAGAAATTAATTTTATGAATTTTTCGACGGAAAACTGATTCCGTCGAAGATTTTCCACGGAAATGGAATTCCGTCGAAATCAATTTCAAAAAAATAAATCAAAAAAACATTAACTTTATGCAAATTTTGACGAAAATCATATTTTCGTCGAATATTTTACACGGAAATGGAATTCCGTCGAAAACAATTTCAAAAAAATAAATGAAAAAAGAAATTAATTTTATGAATTTTTCGACCGAATTATTATTTCGTTGAAGATAAGCTTGAATTTGGAAGACTAAAACACTGCTAGACATTAAATTGGCATTGTTTCCTTTATATGGCTCTTAGCCATTTACATAGGAACTATGTTTTAGGAGTGATTATTTGTGCTACTGAGCACTTATATGGATCTAAATATTATATGAATAAAAAGAAAAATGAATAAATTCATTCTTGGGCGTTATATGTGAAATTGGACGTTATTAGAGTGGGATTATATCCCCATTTATACGGGAAAACAAACGGAACTTTGTCCTTGACACATCCATCTGGAATGACATTTGTGGTCATATCCTAATTGCCTTATGTGATCTTTGACTATGGTCATTGATCATGGATGTATTACAGAATGAAAGAAAATAAAGAAGTATGTCATGAACAAGTAAGAAAATATGTATGAGTTGCAATATATCATGTGAATGTAAGGGGAAGAAAAGAAAAGAAAAAAGAGAGAAAATTATTTTTAAAAAATATTGTACTTGATTAATTTTTAAAGCATTAGGGGTTTAAGTGAAAAAATGTGTAACCACAGTGGGTCTAAGTGATAAATTTAAAATCACGGGGGGTCTACGTGATATGAGTAGGAGATAATACATATTTAATTTGGGTTTAGTTATACTTACCACCAGATAAGTTTACCACCAGATAAGTTTACCACCCTTACAACCAATCTCCTAACCGTCCGATTAAAATTAAATCCAACGGTTCATAACATTCCCTTATAATCCTAAATCTTACTCTCTCATCCCCTCTCTATCTCTAGATTTAGGATCTGCACACACCTCTCTCTCTCTCTAAATTCTTTCAAGCTCGTGGCTGGCAAGTCCATCTTATGCAAATGAAGGCATTTGACCCTACACATGGTAGGGGTAGAGGTAAGGATAGTTCCTCTCTACGTACATATGGACGAGGGGCCATTAGAGGTCGAGGGCAGGACCACACATCATTGTCTTCACGTTTGCAAACAACATCACTAGATGCACAATCACCACCATCGGCAGTCGAAGAGACACCGGAATCGTTTGTACCTTCAACTGAAGAGGAAAATGAGGTTATCTGAAATTATATGCATATATTCTACATTTTTTTTGGTAAATATGTTCTACATTTTGAATTCCAATAAATTTGTGTTCAAATATGATTATTGTCATATTTATGCTATTTTTTTCTTGTTTTTGTTAAAAAGGATCACGCTTTGTCCCCACCGGCGGCTCCATATTATGGTCCACCGCCGCCTGTCATCCAGGATCTTGTTCCACGGTGGGGGGAGAAAGATCCTGTGGACAATCGTATATGGGTACGACCGACCATCGATGGCAGCAAGTAAGTACAAAAATTGTTAATGGTTGTTATGTTAATTTTGCAATAAACTTTCATGTAAATGTTGATAATAATTTAGATGCATTGGTCAATATAATCACATTACAATGTATTTCAGCTTTGAACCATGTGATGTAGTGCGCAAAATATGGACAATAATCAAGCGCAACTTTGACGGTCCATACCCTACATAAAAGGCAGTTCCAACCAATGTCAAGGAGAACTGGTTGAACACATTGATGGTAATGGTTTCCCTTTAAATCTGACCATATTACCATATTAATAGTTATGTATGATTCAAGGTTTTCAAGTTAATGTTGATATTTTTACTAACTTGTCTTTCTTGTCGTGTTTCATCCTTGCAGGAAAAATATAAATGCTTGCCGGATGACCAATATCTTTTTGATAAAGTATACAAGATCAAAGCCACTGACATAATCAAAAATCACTTGAATTTGATAAGAAAAGGAAAGGGTGATATGTCTTGGATGAGACAAGATGTTCTTGATGGTTTGAAGGTTCACTGGTCTAATGAAAAATGGAAGAAAATGTCTGAAGCAAATACGAGGAACAGGTCCAAATTTGATGGACCTTCACATTCTGGAGGATCACTTCCATTTACTGAGCATGCAAGGCGGTTGGTAAGAATACTAATAATTGCATATGCATGTAGATTAAATAATGGTAAGGCTTTTTTCATTCAAGTTCACCGTATTATGTTCTTATTGTTTTATGAATTGATATCACGCAGTTGGCAGATGGGGTCACGGATCTGTCCGCCGTGGATTGGGTTGTATTCAAGCATACACACACATCTAAAGATGATCGTGACAGGTGGTGCAATGACAAGGCAAAGGCAAAAGCTGTGAGTAATATTTATTTTTACACCAAATGTTTACTTTAGAAACCTGATTAGTTTCAGTGTACATGACTTTAACACATCAATACTTTCTATGTAAATTTTAGGATGACTTTACGAGACTTAGAGAAGAGAGAGACAGTCAAGTCACTCCAGGAGTGGATGCTAGCAGTGTTGCCTCAGATAATGATTTAATCTTGCAGGCAGCTCGTGGGGTTAACAGTAAAGGACGGGTATACGGTTTAGGTACACGAGGAGGAGTATATAAGCAATCTCGACTCTCCAATAGGATACCATTTAGAGTGTCGCAGCAGGAGAATGACAGGATGTGCACATTGATTCTACAATTGCAGGGTACAGTTGCACAGCAAGAGGAGAAGGCTACACAGCAGCAGAAAAAGGTTGACAAACAGGATAGTGTAATGCTTATGATGCAGAGGTGAATGGACACCATGGAGAAGCTTTTGCGAAGGGTTCCTGTGGAATTATTAGATACTGAGGATGACGATGAGACTCAGCCCCCGTCTCAGGACCTAGGTGATGACCACAATCATGCAGGTCATCCACCAGCATGACTTTTGTATCTTTGTTGGATGTATATGACAGGGACTATTGTCCATAAACTATTGTCCATAGACTATTTTGATTAGTATATGATAGGGACTTTTGTATGTGTATGTCCTTGTTTGATTAGTATATATCTTGGACATTTATACATATAGAACTCTTTTGATTTGTATATGACAGGGGACTTTTGTATATGTATGTCCCTTTTGATTAGCATATGTCTTGGACATTTTTAGATATAATACTCTTTTGATTAGTATATGATAGGGACTTTTGTATATGTATGTCCCTATTGATTAGTATATGTCTTGGACATTTATATATATAGGACTCTTTTGATTTGTATATGACAGGGGACTTTTGTATATGTATGTCCATTTTGATTAACATATGTCTTGGACATTTTTAGATACTCTTTTTTTTTTTTGTAAATATTTAGATACTCTTTTGATTAGTATATGATAGGGACTTTTGTATATGTATGTCCCTATTGATTAGTATATGTCTTGGACATTTATATATATAAGTCTGTTTTGATTAGTATATGACAGAGATTTTTGTACACATAATTATATTAAAATCATATAATTGTGGTATGTTACTTTAATTATATTTGTTTATCAGGTGTGAAACATAAATTGATATTAATTTTGTAGAGAAAAAATATTCAATGGAATTTTATGAATTTTTTGTCGAAAATTTTCGACGGAATTTGTTTTTCGTCGAAAATTATTAAAAGATTTTTCGACGGAATTTCATTCATTTTTCGTCGAAAATTTTTCGACGGAATTTGTTTTCCGTCGAAAATCATTAAAAGATTTTTCGACGGAATTTCATTCAATTTCCGTGAAAAAATTTTGACAGAATTTATTTTCCGTCGAAAATTATTAAAAGATTTTTCGACGGAATTTCTTTTATTTTCCGTCGAAAAATTTCGACAGAATTTATTTTCCGTCGAAATTTTCCACAGAAATTATACCGTCAAAAAAATTCGACAGAAATTTGACGGAAATAATTTCTGTCTAATTTTTTCGACGGAATTAGAGATTCCGTCGAAAATTTGTTACCTGCGAAGACTTATTCAACGGCTTCTTTTCCGTCGAAAATGTCATTTTCGACGGAATTTTTCCGTAAAAAAAAATGCATTTTCTAGTAGTGTGAGATTATGTGTTCGAAACTCTCCAATACTGTCTTTGGGAGGGATTTAAAGTCTTAATCCCGAGATCCGCTCCTAATCGGACTAGTCGCGAAACAATGAACCGATTGAAATATCTCTAAAAAAAAAATTCAGGTAAAGCTTATCTTGAAGCGATAATTCTATAACTTAAACTTTTAGGATTACAAGTAAAATTTGTTTAACAATATATATTATTCGTTATGTTTGATTCAAAGGGATCGTAATTGATGTTAGATATGTAAATGAGTGATCAACTTTACGGGAAATGATCACATGAGATATATCTCTAGATGCAAAATGTTGAGGCTTGAAGCCAAAAGGTTGTGGTCCATGTGCGCAATATGCATCTGAGATATTAGGGTTTAAGAAGTATGTACCTGGCATGCACTTATGTGTATATATATGGGAGAATATTATCTTAGCATTTGACTTAGGGTGAAAGTTTTCCCATTGGGGCTTCAGCCTCTAATGAGTGAAGAGGGATTTGAAGTCCTTTTAGGAGTTCATCCTGTTGGGTATGACTCATATTTTGTATGCTGGTGAGGGCCCTTGTTGTTGGATCAGCAGAAAGACAATTGGGGTTGTAACAGCCCGTTGTACACTGGTATTGTTAACATTGATTATGATATTAAGCGTAGTTACAACCACAGCAGTTTATTTAAAAATACGAGTAAATTTTTTCCTTTTCATTACGTAAGCGTTTGAAAACAATATAAAATGTAATGACGTAAACTGTGATGATAACTGAATTCTATATGCAGAATTAATATAATACGTGCTTAACTATCATACATTACTTATTTTAAGTTACTAAGGAGTTCCCATAAACCCATTTAGCATAAATCTCACTTTTACGGTTTTTCTATAACTGACTGAACATGCTTCTGTTTTCTCATCACTATGCGTAACTTACTTATCATTAATTTCCCATCTTTTAGTATGTTAAACTAGACTCAATTACCTTTCCAACAAAGTATCACACGCCTCAATTGGAGTTCTCTAGCTCTGGTTATAACCATTTGAAGTTGGACAAGCAAAGCTGCCAGCTAACTCAAAAACAGAGCACCAAACCTCCCTCATCATTTCTGGTATTCTGTACGATTTACTAAACCAATTTCTCTCAAATTTTTATACCAAATACTAGACACATTGAGCTTTAATTTTATATATCATGATCCTAATTTGAGTAAGAATTGTGGGAGAAATAATTTTTGGAAGTGAGGGACCCGAACAACCCCTGCACTTGATCAATTTGGGCAGTCCTCGCTCATTCGAACCTACAGGACGCTACACAGCTTCTGTTGTAAATAATTATTATTTAGTTATTATTTAGTCATTTATTTTTTGTATTGGGCCAAGCCCATTAGGTCAAAATTAGGTCAAGTATTCTCTATAAATAGAGAACCCTTTGTACAGATTATACAAAATTCAATAATATTTCAAATACCCTTTTCTTTCAAGTTGGTATCAGAGCTCTCGATCCAGAGGGCTCTGCTTCCGCAATTACCTCCGTTAAAACAGAAACCTTCTTTCTTAGCCTCTTGCCGCCATTAGCCGCCACCGGAAAATTTTCCGGTGGACCTTTTGGACCAAGAAGACCAGTTTTCAAATCCTTTTTCTCTTATCTATCAGCTTACGGACGTGTTATAATCGTTTGACGACCGGATCTTCCCAAAACAACACAAGGCTGCTACTGTTCATCGCGTTTTGGACACTTTTTCGGCGACCTTTCAACTCCGACCGGCCACAGAAAGGTTCGAGACCGTCGGACGACCTCGCCGTAGAAATTTCAGCTCTGGCGGCCGCCACACACGCTCTCACGCGCCGCCACACTCCCGGCGAGTGACGCCCACTCGCAGACACCTCCACCGGCGCGTGGAGGCGCGTGGGACACTTTTTCCAGCTCCGACCAAAAAGTTTTCTGATCTTCTCCTCATCCTCTTTCTGGATCTGTGCTCCTCTCTTTGATCAGACATCGTTTGGTATTTATTTGTGATTTTTTGGCTTCTTGGAGCTTTTCTTTAACCATTTTCTGTGCAGTATGGCCTGTTCTCAAAGGAGTTCTTTTTTAAAATTTTATGATGGTACCTCTTCTAGACCTAAGAGAGAAGACCGATGGTGTTCTTATTGTAAAAGAATAGGTCATATCAAGGATTTATGCTTTCGCCTTTATGGAAAGCAAACTGTCTTAGAAAAGATGGCAAGGATGCGTGGTCAAGCGCATTTTACTTCTTCTGAAATAACCCATGCACCTAATGAGACCCAATCTGCATTTCGTCCAGATGAGTTGGAACGACTCCGAACCATTCTTGATTATCTGAGTAAGCCATCTGATACTAGTGCTTTGGCTATAACTGGTATGAGCTCCAAAACTCATTCTTTCATTTCTTCATGTAATGATTTTAAACATTCTTGGGTTGTTGATTCTGGTGCTACTGATCATATGGCTTATTGTGCTGACTCCTTTATTTCTTATCATCCTACCATTGGAACTCATACAATATCCATAGCTGATGGCTCACATACATCAGTTGCGGGTTCTGGTGACATAAACTTACAGCAATCCTTACATCTTAAGGATGTTCTTCATGTTCCTAAACTCTCCACGAATCTTCTTTCTATTCACAAAATTACAAAAGATTTGAATTATACTGTAACATTCTTCCCTACCCATTGTGTTTTTCAGGATCTCGCCACGGGGAAGACGACTGGTAGTGCTAAAGAGCAAGGTGGGCTGTACTATCTGGTCTCACAATCTCCCACAAATAAAGTAACAGATCACACCTTCATGTCTCATGGTTAATCAACTGCTAATTCTTTAATTTGGTTGCATCATAAGCGTTTGGGTCATCCTCCATTTAGTTTACTCAAATCTTTATTTCCGTCATTGTTTTTGTCTAAGTCTGTTGAGTATTTTCATTGTGATGTTTGTGAATTTGCTAAGCATCATCGTGTGTCTTTTCCTTCTAGTATTACTAAGAGTGTTGAACCTTTTGATCTTATTCATTCTGATGTTTGGGGTCCTTCTAAGGTCCCTCATTCTTCTGGAAATAAATGGTTTGTTTCTTTTATTGATGATTGGTCTAGTGTAACTTGGGTTTACTTAATGCGTGAAAAGTCTGAGGTACCACAATTGTTCTTTCAATTTTATAAAATGATTGAGACTCAATTTTGTAAAAAAATCAAAAGACTAAGGACAGATAATGGTACTGAATATGTCAATCACTCTTTTTCCCAATTTATACAAAATCAAGGTATGATTCATGAACTTACTTGTGTAGACACCCCTCAACAAAATGGGGTTGCTGAAAGGAAAAATCGTCACCTTCTTGAAGTTGCTCGTGCCTTACTGTTTCAAACACATGTACCCAAATGCTATTGGGGAGATGCCATTCTTACTGCAGCGTTCTTGATCAATCTTCTACCCACTCGGGTTCTCGATCATGTAAGTCCTATTCACTCCATGACTTCTTTTTTTCCTTCTGTTCCAACTTTGCAAAGTCTTCCTCCTCGAGTGTTTGGGTGTGTTGTCTTTGTTCATATTCATAAACAGCATCGCAGTAAGTTGGATCCTAGGGCTCTTAAATGTGTCTTCCTTGGATATGCTCCTGATAAGAAGGGCTATAAGTGCTATCACCCTGGAAGTCGGAAATTTTTTGTTTCTATGGATGTTACATTTCAGGAATCTAAGTCCTTTTTCCAAGGTCCTCATCTTCAGGGGGAGAATAATTCACCAGAAGACTCATCACCTTCCTTCTTTGAAACTTCAGTGTCTACTCCTTCACCTGTGTCAGTGTATCCTCCTCTTGTGTCTGTTCCTCCTATGTCTGATCCTCTTGTGAGTAATCCTCCTGTGACTGATTCTCCTGTGATTGATACATCAAGTACACCAGAGATACGGAAGGTTATGACACCTGAAAGAAGGAAACAGCCCACATTGTCTCAGCAGCAACCTTAATCGTCTGAACCACTGGTAAGTCCTGAATCTCATATTTCTGATCATGATGTTAATACTTCTGATGACTTACCCATTACTACTGATTCTGATGATTTACCCATTGCTCTTAGAAAAGGAAAAAGAGCTTGTCCCAAGAAATCTTGTCCCTCCTGTACTCAATACCCTATCTCCCGTTTTGTTTCCTCTGCTAATCTTTCTGTGCAGCACAAAAGCTTTGTTTCAGCACTAGACTCTATTGCAATCCCAAAATCAGTACATGAAGCCTTGAAAGATAGGAATTGGGCTCAAGCCATGCAAGAGGAGATGAATGCTTTGGAGAAAAATAAAACATGGGAGGTTATTGATAGACCCAACGGAAAGAAAGCAGTAGGGTGCAGATGGGTTTATGCCCTGAAATATAATTCTGATGGCACTCTTGAGAGATACAAGGCTCGATTAGTGGCCAAAGGTTACACTCAAACCTATGGCATTGATTATGAAGAAACCTTTGCTCCAGTTGCAAAGATGAATACAGTAAGAATCTTGTTATCCCTTGTTGCCCATTACAATTGGGATATAAATCAATTTGATGTAAGAAATGCTTTCCTCAATGGTGAGTTAGAAGAAGAAGTCTACATAGAAATCCCGCCTGGTTTTGATTCTGTGAAGGGGAAAATAAAGTTTGTAGATTAAAAAAGGCCTTGTATGGATTGAAGCAGTCACCTCGTGCTTGGTTTGGAAGGTTTACTAAGGTTATGATGACCTTAGGATACAGACAGAGTCAAGGAGATCACACTCTTTTCTTCAAGCACTCCCAAAATGGGAAGCTTACTGTGCTCCTTGTATATGTTGATGATATTATTATCACAGGTGATGATTTTGTGGAGAGACAGATTCTGCAAACACGGCTTGCCTCTGAGTTTGAAATCAAAGACCTTGGGAAACTGAGATATTTTCTAGGGATAGAAGTAGCTCATTCAAGCAAAGGAATTTTTATCAGCCAGAGGAAATATGTTTTGGATCTTCTCAAAGAAGCATGAAAGCTCGGGTGTAAACCCTCTAATACTTCTATTGAGCAGAATCACAAGATGGGCTATGAAGAAGAGAGTCCTCCAGTTGATAAAGGACAATACCAACGGCTAGTTGGGAAATTGATATATCTGGCCCATACTAGACCAGACCTAGCTTATGTTGTTAGTGTTGTCAGTCAGTTTATGCACGATCCAAAGGAAAAACACATGCAGGCAGTAGAGAGAATTCTTCAGTATCTTAAAGGTACTCCTGGTAAAGGATTGTTATTCCGACGTGATGGCAATCTATCTTTAGAAATCTACACAGATGCTGATTATGCTGGATCCGTGACTGACCGTCGTTCTACCACTGGTTATTGCATGTTTCTTTGCGGTAACTTGGTGACATGGAGAAGTAAGAAACAAGATGTGGTTGCCAGATCAAGTGCAGAAGCTGAATTTCGAGCTATGGCTCAAGGCATTTGTGAGTTACTGTGGCTGAAAATTGTACTTGATGATATCAAAATAAAATGTGAAGGACCTATGAAGCTGCTATGTGATAATAAGTCCGCTATTTGTAAAGCTCATAATCCAGTTCAACATGATCGGACTAAACATATTGAGGTCGGCCGCCATTTCATCAAAGAGAAACTTGATAGCAGGTTGATTACCACTCCATACATTCCCACTGGGCGTCAATTAGCTGATCTATTAACAAAGGGGCTTCCTTCAGACAGATTTCAAGAACTTACTAGCAAGCTGGGAATGATAAATATCTATTCCTCAGCTTGAGGGGGAGTGTTGTAAATAATTATTATTTAGTCATTTATTTGTTGTATTGGGCCAAGCCCATTAGGTCAAAATTAGGTCAAGTATTCTCTATAAATAGAGAACCTTTTGTACAGATTATACAAAATTCAATAATATTTCAAATACCCTTTTCTTTCAAGTGCTTCAAATGGTACCAAATTTGACACAACAAAGATGACATCTCAACCTTTAAAATGGTGTACATAATGCCCCAATTGAATTTCTATGGAGGGAGGTATGTTCTCCCAAAGTTGGCCTAAAAACTGCATATTTATTAGAAATTTCGACGACATCTCCTTTGTTTATTTGACTTATCCCATTTTAACCAAAGTGTGTTCTAAATATCAAATGATACCTAATTGACAAGGGTGGCACACAAGGACCAACAAGCCTTGGTGCTCTTACGACCACCACTTTTTTACATCATTATCATTCATTTTATAATCAATTGCTTAAGTCCATTTACATCTCATTACTAATTTCAATCACATAATTTTTTTTGCATGCATGATCTTCATTTGACAATATAATCAAAACCTAAAATAGACCTATTGCCCTTCCATCACATCCATGCTTTACAATTTACACAAGGTTCATCATACATTAATTACATGCCTATAAAGTAGCGACTCGCACTCATAAAAAAGCTATTAACTCGAACATTTAGATGGAAAATTGGTTCCAAGGCATTGGAACGCCGATAAATTGAAGAGGTATTTCAGTTAAAGTTTTCAAAGATAAGAACTCGCTCAAATTGTTTTCTTTTTAGGAATGAATTTTATGATTTCAAGTCTTGACCAGACTAGATGTAGGGTGTAACACCCCGTATATACCTGGTTTGTTATCATGTCATCGTATTAAGCTACGCTTAATTAAAAATGCGGAATAACTTTTTCTTTTCAATTATAACGTCATTATTACCAAGTTGATTACTTAATCATTTTCAAAACAACGCCTGTATGTAAATTGCAATAAAACAACTATATGAAATACCTCATATATTAAGTGTGTATCTAGTCACGGCTATACAACACGTGGACTGGATAATATCCTGATACAATTATACAACTCAATTAAACTTAAACATAATCAAATCGATGTGGCATGGACAATCCCCATGCTCACCAAATAACAACATACTCATCAAGTCTCAATGCAAACAACATGGTAATGGATAAGGCATAATCACTAAACAGATACGTCAGCATAAACATTATGCATATCAATCAACTAAGCTCCGGCCTCCTGCCGCTAGAGGTCTCAACCCCCGAGGTGCCTGAACCTGAAAATGTGCCCCAAATGTGAGGTGAGATCTCTAAAAAAAAATCTCAGTAAGACAAGGGGTCCTCAAGTACTCTTCCGCCCCAAGCTTACTTACAGGCATAATATAAGTTCAAAACAGTAATTTCAATGCATGTTCATGTTAAGCATATATTTCATGATATTATAATCTCTTGCTCAACAAGCTAACTTTTAACTCAGTAATCATTTGATGTATGCAAATGCGGTTCGACGGGCCAGGGAACAGGATAGGGATTATGCACGTCTGCGACCCATCTAAACATAAGAGTTGCAGTCTTATGCCTTACACACCAGAGTCGTTGTCTGATTATGTAAGTAACAACATCACTTTCATACATTACATTTAAACATAAGGTTGCAGCCTTATGCCTTACACACCAAAGTCGCTGTCTGATTGTGTAAGTACTCAGCAGACATATTCACATATCTCAGGCATATACCAATGCATATAACATTTTCATAAAAGCATACCATGCATATAAACCACCCTCCCATGGAGGTCGGTGGAACAAACAACAGATCAATCCGAGGACACGAAAGCTTACCTCACAAGCTAACTATCCAAACCAAGAGTCTACACTGGCCCAAGCTCACCAAACAGCACAATCACATTCTGTTTATATCAGAAATATCATCGATAACCATACTTTAAAGGTTCATTTCATTATGACAACATTTCCTTTTTCGTTTACATCTTTTCTAGTTCATAATTATCAAGCATTAAGTCCCTCAATTAATGGTATCAATGTTTTCAAACAGTAACACAAACTTCCTAGGCCATCATGCCCAAATGGGAATTTTCCCACGCATAAAAACTGGTTTCTGGTCATTTTCCAAATGGGGATATGTTCAAGGTATACCTATGGAGGCTCAAACTCAGCAGAAAAATAGGCTCTTAGAGCTCTCCAATCTGACCCAAAAATCAGGTTCTACAAAGCCACGAAAATGGTGACCAAAGCTTAGTCTTTTCTCCACCAAAATGGCACCTTGAAGCTTCAAATGGCATGGAGATGGCTCCCACACCTAACAACCTCAAAGTCAGCAGCTCTCTCACCCACCACAACACCCGCAACTCAGAAATGGCTGGACTTTTACCCACCCATGGCTAGAGCACACTCATACAAGCAACTTTGGTGAAGGAACTAAGTGGAAAGGTGCTCTCTTGGAGCTTCAATGGAGGGGAGAAGATGGAGGAAGGGGCTCCCTTAAGAAGCTCAGAAAAAAACCATGCAAGTTATGATTTTCTGACCTAGGATCATGTGCCCTTGGTATTTATAGATGCGTTTAAGTTTAATCGCGCAGTATTAGCGTTAATAGCTACGCTTATCATTTTAATCTCAAACTTCATATTCTGAACCTAGCCATTTTTCTAAGATTTGTCATATTATTATTTTAATTTTTCGCAACATTTTTTTGGTACGCTTTTTCACGCTGACAATATTAGTTCTGACACCATTTCTCATTATTTTGACTTCAAACTTGATATTCCTGTCCTAAATATTAATCTAGGAATATTCATGCACTTATTATAATTTTTTGAGATACTTCACCGGTACGCACTTATACCTCAAAGCAGAATCGGTATCTGCACTTTTCGTCAGAAAAGTAACTTTCAACATTATTAATCACTTACCATAATTATTTTAAGCTTTCTCATAATTATTAGGGTCAATTATGGAATTATTTTCTAAATTCACATTTAATTTATTTAATTTCCTAAATTAACGGTGCAGGTTCTTACATAGGGAGTATTTAAGTTTGATGTTCAAATAAGAAGAATTTAAATTTGAAGTTTAGATAGAAAGTATGTATGTTTGACAGATAATTTGTATTCTTGAATTTTAAGCAAATAATATCAGCAAGTTCCGACAAAACAATTTAGATACAAAAAGAAGTAAAAAGTTCCTTGACGCCAGAGATGGACTCTTGGGCACCCGTTCAATTCCTACTCGGAAGCAGGAAAAATAGAAGTCCCTTGATGCCAGAATGGACTCTTGGGCACCCATTCAATTCCTACTCTGAAGCAGGAAAAATACAATTGATACTCGGAAACAAGCAAAATGTAAGACTCTATACGCCTTATATGGACTTTGGGGAACCCATTCAATTATTACTCAGAAGCGAGTAAAATTATGATAAGAGATAAAAAAAGCATGGAGATAAAGAAATAAAAGCAAAGAGTAAATATTTAACAAAAGCGAATATTGTTTATTACATCAAATAAAAGTTTTCATTTCCGACCCAAGAAAAGTACAAATAAAAAAGGTGGTATACCACCCCATTAAGCATCTTGATTTTCTCCATGAGCAACTTCCAAGCTAGTAAAATTTGTGGAATCCGGGTTAATAGGGTCTACCTCAGAGGAGCGAGATGCAAGCATGACTTTTTGGCCATTCTCATCGTATGTGGACAAATTACTGTCTTCCGCAAAGTTAAAAATTTTGATTTTGTTTCAGTCGCGAAGAACAACTCCCGAGTTGTAAAAGCCAACTTGATCCAGTACCCGACCACGAATCTGGTGACCATAAGCTTCATATTTGTTGTCCATGTCAGCCATGGCATTTTATAGGTCTATTACTTTTGATTTCATGGTATCAACTTCTAATTCTAACTCGGCTACATGGAGGACCAAGTCTTCTAGAGTTTTTTTAAGTTGATTTTGTTCTTTCATCAGCTCGGAATAATTATGCTCAGCAAATTTTAACTTTTTCCCAACCAACTTAGTTGTCTCCTCGGTGGTTATCTTTGAAGTTTGAGCTTCTTTCAACTGTATTAGAAATCTGTGAGCAACGAACTCGGAAGATTCAACCCGTTTTTTTAGAGAAGATTCTTCCGCGCTGAATTTGTTTTTGAAATTTTGAAGGTCGTGGATATCAGACTTGGTGACAATCAACAATAGCTAAGAGAGCCATTTCAAAAAAGTGTGCTTCTCGAATGTCAATATCTCGGAGAGTTGTAAACTTGTTCATAAGTTGATCTAGGAAAAACTTATATCATTTATCTCGAAGACCTGCAGAAAAATAAGGTTTTAACTTATCAAAAAGATTGGGAGCCAAAGTCTGTGGAAGGCCAAGAGACGTTGGCGGCCTCAGAGATTTGTCAACAGCAGTGCTTTTTCCTTTTTTCGATTCAGTTAATCGGACAAGTTTTCCTTAGCGGATGTCGCCAGAATCAACTTGGGTATCCACATCAATTAGGACAGCATCTATGGGGGCAAAACTCATAGCAGATGTAGCCGGAATGGTGGAAGGAGTGGTGGAAGGAGAGTTCTTTTCAAAGAAACAGAAGGAGTTTCTACAGTAGTCCTTTTAACGTTAGCACTTTTCTTCATCCAAGCAAAAAAGCGTGGATCCATTGTTTTATCTGAACGATAGAGGAGAGTTAGAAATTACCAATAAACTTTCTTTAGACAGTATATTAATATTTACTTACTAAATTTTCTTTGAACCCATTTCAATGAATACCTATTTTCTAGAATTGGTCGAGGAGCAATGGAGGCGTTTTCTTTTGTCAATTGAAGAGCAAAGCTTTTAAACCAACCATAAGTTTCGAGTTCGTTATCCGATAAATTCTTCGGATTATATAGGAATATGTGAGCTGAAGGAGTATAATGAGTTCGATTCCAAGATAAAAGGAATTGAGGAAGTCCATCTAGATCCAAAAAGAAGGCTGAAAGTGCTGCATTTTGAGAAGAGGAGGAAGAAGCAGATGGAATAGAAGGGAGAGCTCAAGGAGTGCAAATTTTGAAGTAATCTTCCTTAAAAAATTTCTAGTTATCTTTAAATATGGTACAACATTTCAATCCAGGGCAACCTTTTAAAGAAACCCAATTGTAACAGGTACTCGTTTTTTCAATGGCGTTGCGAAACACCACAAAAAGACAGAAAAATACCCGGGCATAGGTGAACTCATAAGCCCGGCAAATTAGTTCAAATTTTTTTGAAAATACCATATGTTAGGATGAAGTTGAGAAGGGGCAACATCAAGATAATGCAGAACTTCCATTTGGAAGTCGGTAAAAGGTAGTAGGATTTTAAGTTCTGAGAATAAACACTTATACACAAAGAAGAAAACATCATCACCATGCCCTCAGGGAGAACAAATTCTTTCGTTCTCGCCAGGGATTCAACCCGGAAAGAAGTAATTATTGGGTCATGAGACAGAGGTAATGAGTCTAATACAGACTGCAAGGCAGTCGAGTCATTTTCATAAGATGAACGAAGTCCTAAAGCCTCTTCGTCAACCCATTCTAAGCTCGCCAAGTTAGGCGGAAGAGCAAAACGAGAAGCAGGAAGCAAGTGGTGAGTGCGATTCTTCAGCATGTTCTTGGAAGGAAAGGCACAATTAGACTCTAACTCGAAAACTGAATTAAAAGATAATGTAGCATCAGAAGTTGGCTGAGGATGCAAGATATTCCAATTCGTCTTGAACCTGGCAAAGGGAACATGGGGGCTCTATGAGAGCTAAAACTCTTAGTAAAAGGAGCATAGTTTTCTCGCAAAGTGAAGGTATCTGATTGATCTAAAATGTCTTCTTTATTCAAGATATCATTTAATGTACTTTAAGGGTTCATTATATCGAAAATACTCACAGCAGTAATGGAGAATACAAGACAACCAACAAGTTTACAAATAGAGACTAAAGAATGAGTATAGGAAAGTGAGTGAACTTACCTGTTATAGAGTGAAACGATTCTTGAAACTGGAAAGGATGCTTCGCCGAAAATGAAAATGAGAAGCATTGATAGAAGAAAAGAAAGAACAAGAAGAGGAAACGAAGAGAAAAAAGGAGAAGAATAAAGAGGCGAGAGAGAGGGGAAGTTCAAATTAAAAAACGTGCATTGTAAGTTTAAGTATTGTCGTTTCGAATTTTGAAATTTAGAAATGATTGAAAGAATGTCATATCGCGTCGTTTGATAAAACCAAGATCATACAAAAGAGGACATGTGGCATATGTAACGTATAATAACAAGTAGCATTTAATGATAGGACTGCTTGGTGGATTCAATTTATAAATGATAGGATTGCTCGGTAGATTCGAGTTATAAAGATAAGACAAACTCATATTGGCAACTCAGAGTATTTCTTGAATAATACTCCGAGTTTGGGGCCTTAATGTTCCGAATTTATAACTCAGATGGGCCTACGTAGACATAACCTGGAAGCCCATGTATCATTACCCAGATAAAATAAGCCCGTAGCCTTTCTCAGAACACAGAATTGGAGCCCAGGCAATCCACTATTCTCTCCTATTATATGATGACAAGACCACGATCATTATAACTGCCAAGTTAATAACTGTCCCATATCCATTAATAATAACCGTTAATAGAACATATATAAAGAGGAAGATAAAGTTCAAGAGATATTAAGTTCAGATCAACTATAAGCACTACCGAACCGATTTAACCTAATGTTCATACTGAACACATTTCAACATAAAATTTATGTTATTAGGTGAATGTTATATTAATAATTTTATATTATATTTCTCTAACAGATTTTAGATAGTAAATCTTAAAATTAAAACTTAAAATCTTAAGCAAGAATGACACAATTCGAGAGACAAAATTTAGAAATGAAATCATAGTATGATTTTATTGAATATTAAGATTAAAATAAAAAATGAAATCTTGGTTTGAACTATGAAATATATATATATATATATATATATATATATATATATATATATATATATATATATATATATATGGGATAGGATCATTTGACATCGGTGTCAAATTTAAGGTTTGACATCTCATCTGAAAGCCCTTAGATCAAAAAATATCAATTGTGTCACATGCTTACAAATCAAACGGTTATATATATATATATATGAGATATGATCCTTTTTATCTAACGGCTCTTAGATGAGGTGTCAAACTTTAAATTTGACACTAGTGTCAAATAATCTTTTATATATATATATATATATATATATATATATATATATATATATAAACTTATCAGTATAGTAGCAAACTTTCAATTAAATTAATTAAATGTTAATGCCGATACCACATATCTACATATGTAAATTGATATGCTTAATATTTTTTAAGGTAACATAATTAGAATATGAGTATATAAAAAATAAATTAATTAATTATAATCCAACAATAAAATCTATAAAATGTTACTTAACATATGTGTGTGTGTGTGTGAATCACGTCGTTTAGACAATTTGAAACTTCCAAGCAGACCAATTTGTGTTCAATGTTTTTCTTTTATTTTCCAAAGGTATTTCTTTTACCGGATTACCATAAGAATAAAGATTATTTAGTTTGACTAGTCAAAAACAAAATTCATATTTTTCCTCATTTAGTATTGCAAAATCGCTTCGAAGTTTGAATTGACTTCAGACAAAGCAACATAAAGGGGGTTATAGGTCAGAGTGGGAACATAAATCACTAATAATTTCAGAGTTTCTTCCTGTCTATGTTTTGAAGGATTGGAAAGGCGGTTTTATTAATTTAAAACCAGAAGTCTCATTGTGATCCCCTCCCTATTCACTAAAAAAGAGAAGTTTCATTGTGAGCAAATCATTTTGGCACTTTCTTTTCTTTTCCATTATTATTTTCCTTGGCATAACCGGCAAAGTAATTAAGCAATCACCAACATGAATACTCCATAGTCAAACACGTTAATCTTTTTCTTTTTTCTTTTTAAATCAGATACATTAATTTCCCTTACAACAAAATAAATTGCAAATAATATGAAATTAGGTTATCTAATTTCTAATTATAATTAAAAATGGAAAGCGGTGTGGCCATGAAGTGGCCCAATATGTGTCCACGGTCCAAAGCATGACAAGCCCATATGTCCACACAGACTAAAATTATTTCCTAGCTCGAGCTTAGTGAAATTATCTCTTCAATCCGTATGTTATTTGATTTCATAATTTTGTTTCAGTAAATTTGATTTCATAATTTCTGATCTCTTGCTTTATTTCAATCTGAGTTGTAATTCTGTGAAGACTTTGGCTCTATATAGAATTTGGAGGCAATGAGAAAATCTTGGAAATTTTGGACAATTCCTTCTCTCCTCTTTTCTCTGCTAACCTCTCAACTCCCTACTTCCCTCTTACCCTAAAAAAATCCCAACAGGTTAGAACTGTTTTCTTGTGCTCAAGAACCATAAGTGATATCAAATTTCTTTTAGGAGTAATTGATGACCAAGTTGAATTTTTTTTTTAAGACTTTTTTGCCTACCCTTAACTCTCCATCTCTCAGTGTGCTTGGGTGGGAAGAAAAATTATTTAAGCGCATAGATTCTTCTTTGTTTTCCTCCTTTTCGTGTTTGTCATTGTTTCTATTGTTGAAGTGTTGAGCGAATAGGAATGTTCCATCGAGAGAATGGGAGACTAGAAAAGCATAATATTAGCCAACGAAGGTTAACATACTTGGTTTAGCTTTCGCCTTAGCATGATTTAGATTCGATGTACATGTTTTCCTCTTTTGTGGGCAATATATAATCTCACCGTCAACCCTTATTTTCCTTCATCTTTATTTCCCTTGGTCTATAGTTGGCAATATATAATCCCATCTAAAATACTTAATTTCTTAGTATTGTATAGGAATGTCTTTCCCTCATCTAAACTTTTATCTATTAAAATAAAGAAAATTACATAAGATAAAACTTATCTCCTAGACTCACATATAAAGAGATGGGACTCATTTATATTTTTTATCTCTCATATATTCTCTTTCCTCTCTCCTCTATATGTGTCTATAGGAGATAAGTTTTATCCTATGTCACGTAAGAAAATAATTTCCCTAAAATAAAATAAAAGCATAGTATTAAAGATGAGCAAAAGCCAAAAAGGCCACAACACAAACGGTCTATGCCTGTTGAGGATAACTTGTTCAAGTAAGAGGTATATTGCATTGCATTACTTGATCAGTTTGTTGCTATGTACTAGTCTTAAGGGTCCAAGGATAAATAAATCAGAACTATGACCGACTTTCAACTCGACCTATATCTTTTAAAAAGCTCATTCTATTTACTGCAAGAACATTCCACTCACATCCGAATTTATTTATTTATATTTTAATTGCCTAGATCAACAACCGTACTAGTGTTGGTGAACATGACAACTAACGAGGTAGTCTTAACAGTGAAAGACAATAACATAAGAAAGGAAGCAATTCAGTGTCAAAGGCCAAAAATACCATATATATGTTGTCTCAAGTTTCTAGTGTAACCCAAAAGTCTGGGCGATACATAAAAAAAGAACACCTCAGGACCAAGAATATCCATAATTGTTGGTATTACATATGAGAAAGTTACATGCCCATGTTCCAAAGGTTCAAAGCTTTTAGCATGAACGATAACTTAAAAAGACTTGACGACTAATTCTTGACACTCTGCGGATCCCTCACTTTGAGGAGGGAATAATTTTATCATTGAAAGCTCTTTATAAGAATACATTAAAAAACAAAAAAAACAAAAAAAACAAAAAGAATGGCACTTAAGAGACACAGAAATGTAATGAAAGAATAAATGAAAAACCCAGTGTTCAGCTCTCCCCCACGTTTTCCTCTTTATCTACACACCCCAAAAATACAATATCCATCCAAAAATTCGTGCAACATTGCTAATAGAGCCGTATCCAATGAGTTGCTTCTTACACGATGCAACCAAGTGTAGCTGAGAAAACTCCACCACCTCATGAATCATCACAATTCAATCCACAAATTTCCAACACAGGACCATCTTTTGACACAAATGGATTGATTCGAACCCACATGAGAGTCAAGATTGAAGCCAAAAGGATTGACCAAACCAAAACGATGGTGGGCATCCTATCTTGTTTACCAAGTAACCCCTTGAGGAATGGGTAAAGATGAAGGATAACCCACAGGGCAAAGAACAATCTACCAAAGAGAGGACCCCATGAGTCATACCCATTGTTGATGGCATCTGAGACCCCAACCACAACTCCAACAATATTCATGATTAATAGTGTAGTTGGAGGAATCAACAGTGATGTCCACTTGAAGATATAGAGCTCTGAGAATTCTCCATCATCAGCTGCTTTCGAGGTAACGGTGAAATTTGTGTCAACACCAGCCAAAACCTTCAGTAAACCCTGAAAAAGGGCAAAAAGGTGTGAAGAAACACCTCCAATCACCCAAAACTGTTCATTCCTCCACCAATCATCGATAGCAACACCACCCCACTGCATCTCAAGGATACCAGTTGCTGCAATGGATATGAAGAGGGCCATGAACACAAGACTTGCATAGTTGCTAATCTGCACATTAAGGAAAATACATGTTAAAAACCATTCCTACACTTTTGGCTTATTATTTCAGTAAAAATCCAGAATGCCACAGTAACATGCAATGTCATTTTAAAAATGGGTTCCGTTAACATGTACCTGTTAAGAAATAAAAAATAGAAACTACTAAGTGAAAAGTACAAGCATTTAATAAATTGAAAATCCAAAAAACATATAATACTTTCATGCTTGAGAAATCAGGTTGAATAATAAGTGCTATCCATGTGCCTTCAAAATCCTTAGGGAAAACAAAGAAAAGAAATAGAAGTATTTAAAAGTAGCCAAAGACACTGCAATGGGGCTAACTTTGCAGTATATAATTGTTCCAAAACCATTTTCAATAGTTTCTAAGTACAATAAATATTATTCGTCCTGGAGACCAGGGACGGGAAAAAAGCTAACCAAAAACTACAACCCTTCAGATAGTAAATAAAACTCAAATTCACAAATATGTTTGATATGTCAGAAACAAATCTAAACAAAATCAAGCACAACAATCACTTGTTTCTTAATTCCTTAGCCAAGGGGGAATTCAAAGAGATTTATTTTTGTAGACACAAACTTAATAGATGATCCACACAAGCATACCTCAGGCACGATAAATTTTCCAGTGAGAAGACATATAGCTGGTAAAGTACAGTAGACGAGCAATGGGACGGAAGTCAAAGGATATACAACCGAATTTATGTACGAAAATCGTTCCAAAAACTTCAACCCGCCACCATAGCCATACCAGATTGGACAATGTCTGCTAAAAAAAATCTCAACCGATCCAAGGGCCCACCGAAGAACCTGGTGCAGACGATCTGAAAGATTGATAGGTGCTGACCCCTTAAATGCAGGCCGCTTAGGGATGCAATACACAGACCGCCAACCATGGCAATGCATTTTAAATCCAGTCAAGATATCCTCTGTCACAGAACCATATATCCACCCAACCTGGTAATAAGCCAAAATAAGAGCATAACAAGGAAGAAATGTGAGTACTATATTAGAATTTGAGAGAGAGAGAGAGAGAAATAGAGAGGAGAAGCCATTGAATCGATTGTGTATATTCTGAATTATATCACTGATACAATGTGAGTACTATTAGAATTTGAGAGAGAGAGAGAGAAATAGAGAGGAGAAGACATTGAATAGATTGTGTATATTCTGAATTATATCATTGATACAAGGGGCTCTCTCTCTCTCTCTCTCTCTCTCTCTCTCTATGTATGTATGTATGTAAAAAACCACATCAACCCAAAGCTTAAGGCTTTGGGTTGAATTGGTTCTTTTACATGGTATCAGAGTTTAAGTGACCATAAGGTCGCAAGTTCAATCTTCACCGCCTCCCACTTGTGGAATTAAATAAGCATAAGGTAATAAGGTAAAAAAAAAAAAAAATTAAGCCTATGCAATATCCACATTTCAAGCCCAAAGGGCTCTTTCTTACGTGAGGAGATGTGTTAGAGAAAAATATAAACCATTTAAAGTTTTGGGTTGAATTGGTTCTTTACAAGTACTATATTGTTTTTCAAAAATTAAAATCAGAGTCTCTTTCTTCAGTACTTACTTCTTTTCCCCATTCAGTTTTGTCTTCATAACCGCAGCTGATGACTTGTATGGCTTCTTTTAAAAGTGATGCAGGACTCACATCCGGGGGAACTCCCCCGTTTTCCAAAAGAGAGGAGGCTACAAACACAGGAGACTGCCCAAACCTCTTCTCCAACTTTATTTGAGTCAAATTGGATGACTTCTCTGTATTGGATCCTGCAACAGAATATATATTGTGTTACTATCCAGGAATTTTCTTACGTGAAAAGTGTTTAAATTTGTAAGGACAGCTGCATGATCGAAGACTTTCACCTTCAATGCCCTCAATATTTTCAAGTGCGTGTATCTGCTTTGATGCTTCCCTATGCTTCACCTTTTTCTCCTTCTTGGAGTTCGCATTTTTCTTCTTTCGAGAGCCACAACATAGGCAGCAGCACCATTTCGGCAAACAGTTACAGGTTTTGCTTGGGGGCTTCTTCTTGGCAGGTGCATCATATCCATAGAGTGCTTGCCTTCTAAAAACACATCCAGTTCCGACATAAATCGGTCCTTGTATTCCATCTAGCCCTTTCATGTTGATCTGTTTTCAATTTGGGAGTTAGCACTTTGCACTAGTCATAATAAAACGCAAGAAGAAAAAATCCATACAAACAAAGCAATGCGAAACAAAGGACTTACATCAAAGAATACAACATTCCGGTTTGAGTATCTATCATGGCGATCAATCCCATCAAATCTTTGAGGAAATTGCACATAGCATATTTTTTTCCCATCTTGAGGGTCCATCATGAAACACATGGCTTCTCTAAGTGCCTTGCTATTGTTAATGTAGTGATCACAATCAACATTCAGAAGATAAGGCGCATTTGAGATAATTGCAGACACCCGTACCTTCAAAACATTATTACATCATTATTGCACAAAACATAGAGAACACTGAATAATCGGTTGACTTGAATCTGAACCAAAAACACTGAATAATCAGTTGACTTGAATCTGAACCAAAATAAAAGTAACTTGAGACTTACCAGAGAATTCATTGCCCCAGCCTTTTTGTGGTGATCAAAGCCTGGTCGCTTTTCACGAGAAACATAAACTAAGCGAGGTAACTCATTTCCTTCAATATCACGAACACCATCCTGAAGACCATCCTGACCAAGTAAGACCTGTAAAACAAAATAAAGGTAAGTAATAACTTCCAACTTCAAAGGTCACTGCAATGTGACTACTAGAATCCAAATCCTCCAGTCATAGTGATACGATTCTATCCTAGTCAGCAAACGGTTTAGAAGTGTGCATAGAAGAAAGAGAAGCAGAGGAATATTGCATAATGCTAAGTCAGCAAAAGTTGTTAGGAGTAAGTCACATTGGATGGCATGGGGTCACGTTGGGTGAGTTGGATCTATTTAGATGAGGGGTTCAGCATTATCGAGGAGATCAGGAATCTTTGGGAAGTATTGGGATCCTTTTGGATATTGGGAGAGAGTGAGACCTCTAGAATTGTCTCACATTATTTTTACTGCATTTCCTTTTACTGTTAATTGTATTTTTCAGTTCATTGTATTTTTCAGTTCATTGTATTTCCTTCCTTCTTGTAATTTGTCTCTGAATTACTGTATCAGTGGTAATTGTCTCTGGAAAAATATATAAAAACCTGATTATTCAGGCCAAGGATCTCTATTAATGTCCTTATTTTAGTAATCTGAGTAGAAGGTCCGTAACACATAGCATTAAGGTGAATTTAGCAAGTCCACTTGCAAGCATGAATGCTTGAATATTTCTATTATAAACTGTAAATAATTTTCCATGTCAACCAAGTAAACAAGTATTAACAACCACCAGATGTCTCATAGAACCTTCTTAGAAATATACTCATTATGATTAAAATAAAAACCATAGAAAGAAAAATGTAAAACATGTGGATATAGAACCTCTAAAAGTGCAACCTTTCCGCATTATTGTGCTTTGTTATCCAATATCTTGTATTTATGAAATTATACAGTACCAATTTTTTTCATCAATGTTTATCAACCCTGCTCTTTAGAGGATCCATATCCTCAACAACTCACTAGATGCCTAGCACCCAAAACTAAAATAAAATAAACCATTTTTGGTATCTGTTTAACAGATAAAATCTTACTTGAATCATGCCAGGATGATCCCTCACATTATTTCCAGGCCATGGAGTCCCATCCTGCATTGTCCATCCATCCTCAGGAACCTTTTGTGCAGTTGCCACCAAACTGTTTATCCTCACCTTAAATTCCTCATAATCTCTCTGTAACAGCCAAAGGAATAAAGTGCATTAGTAGTTTCAAATATTTTACTACTGTTTGCAACCTTGAGTGCAAGAAGTTATATATAGTCTACTTGAATTTACAAATTGCATTCAATGATGTCCTTAGTGTGATTTCCTATTCAAATCATTTGTTAAATGGTAATATGTCAAAAGACTCAAAATGGTTATTGATGAAATAGTTTCAATGTCACATGTCACCATTTTACAAAACGATTTGGATGAAGGTTTACTACATGGATAACATTGGATGTAATTCGTAAATAGACACACTAAAATGAACAAATTGAAAAGTACGGACTAAAATTATGACAGTAAAAATTATTGGGACTAAAAACTTAATTAGGTCTATATAAAGAAAAAAGTGCAAACAGACAAAATTTTAAAACCTTCATTGCTCTCCTTTCCCTGACAAATGCTGGATGTACTTTATTTTTCAGATAATCAATCTTCTGACTGAAATACCATTCTGGAGCACGAGGCTCAATATTATACTTTTTAGCAAATGGCACCCATCTCCTAGCAAATTCAGATGTCTCAGAAAGTGCCTCAAAAGTAAGCATGGCAGCACCATCATCTGAGACATAGCATGCAACTTTATCAACTGGATAATCAACAGCAAGGATAGATAGAACAGTGTTTGCTGTAATCAGCGGAGGTTCTTTCATGGGATCAACAGTACTGACAAAGATGTCTACACTGGACAATTCAGATGGCTTCCCTTCTTTTTCATACCTGCAGCCATGTAAGAAGTAAATATTGAGGCAACACTCTAGGAATGTGGGTATGAAAAATATAATACAATATATTGATATTAAACATAGTATTGAGCAAGGACAAAAAAAATCATGAAACAAAAAGCATCAGATGTTGTAGCCTCAATTACCTCAGTGACAGACGATCAAGGTATGTTTCTCGCACTATTGGGTACCATTTTGGAAACTGATCCATTATCCATGATACAGCAAACCATATTTCACAGATGACCGATATCAACCACAACCAATATGCATCATTAACTGGGTGGAGAATTCTATAATGAAAGAAAAGCCCAAGAACTACAAGGCGGAGTATTATAATCATTCTGTATGGATTTATCTTGCTTGATGAGATAGGCATCTTCCGTGAAAGTGGCTGCCTGCCTTCATCCATCCTGAAAGGGTATATTGAGTAAAAAAATGTTTAAAATTAAACAAAATAAAAATATACAGCAAAAATTAGAAAAATAAAAATCCATTCTACCTAAACTTTTACACAACCATACTGCAGCACCTTACAACTAACAAAACAATGATAGATTGCTCAGCAAGAAGATAGGCATGTATGCTCCAACAACTTCTTAAAAATGGTTTGGCCTCGATATTATCCAGAAGCAGTGAAGCACTCTTCAGTTTCCACTCCAATCATGGAGCACAAGTATAACTTACGAAAATAAAATGGATCAAGAGTATGAGACCTACATGGGTAAATCAGGGTCTTCCAACTCATCACCAAAATTTCCACCATTGTTATTCCCTTCATGCTTCACCAACTCAAGTTTGTCATTCTGCTTTCTCTTCCAGTCTTCCATCCGGTCTTTCCAAGCCACACTTCCATACCCATACACTGCAATATCTTTCTCTGGAACCATAGGCCTGGGTTGCACTATGACAACAGAAGCACCAGGGTGACAATATAAACATATAATATGAAATGTAGAAATGCAGAATAAAACAGTTGTCCAAGGCTTACATGTAATAGAAGGATCAGTATATGGTGTGGGATGAGCTCTGTTTACATTATTCATGTATGGGGGAACAATTAGAGCATGTTGATCAGATGATATCTCAGGATCCTAAAAAAAATAAAACAGTACCACATAAGAATTGTTGTCGCTAGTATGCAGTAATGCACATTGAACTAAAAGAAAATCACAAACACTTCAAAAGGACAATTTGAAAATATACCTCCTCCCCGTAAGTCAAGAGTGGGATTTCAGAATTGAGAGGAGACGTGTCATGATCCAAATTTGTACCAGATATATTAGAATTATAACCACGTCCAGAAAGCATTGAATCTGAAGTTGGCTGAAGGCCAAAAGCATCAGGATGTCCATAACCAAACTCATTGTCTAAGTCATCAATATCATCCTCATCTTCATCACCTTCAACCCTTGGACTACCTGAAATTTCATTTATTGCTTAGTGTATTCCAACAGTAGAGTTAAGTTACAAATGTCAGAGAGAATAATATAGAAATAATTTTACCTTCAATACGTTTGTATCTGGTCTTACACTGTGGACATGCCTGATTCCCCTCTCGTCGCTCATACTCATAGCACGGTCGACAAACAGGGAAAGCACACTCATTGCAAGCAACAAAGGGCTCCCCATCCTTTATAATCTCTATCTCATCCCCACAAATCTGACATATCTGTCCACTCAACTCTTGGACAGACTTAATCTGACAAGAATTAACCAAAAAATGTAAGTTTAATTGCAATGTAAAGTTTTTAAGGGCACAATTTTTTCAGAAAACTAAAAGAAGCATTTGACGCGCATGCATGACCCTGCCACTTGATATCAGGACAATGCCCACGTTCGGTTTGTGGTTATGACATTACCGTAGTCCTTAGGCATCTCAATGTCTACTGTTCAACTAATATGCTAAAAGTGAGGGGGCATGTGATGCTCTTGCAAACCCATAGCAATGTAATGCGCCTGATCCTGTGGCTTAACCATGATTCATGAATCTACAAACACTATCCCCTTATCAATTCCTGTCTTTTATATAAATGTATATGCTTACTAATTTTATCCCCACATGAATTTTGAAATTATTAAAAATTAATTTTCATATATATTATCAAGAAAATTTATCATTAATACATGTTAATTACTGATATAGGAAAATTGTGTATTTGAGAATTCATAGTTACTCCAAACTTGTCAAGTGAAACCAAACAAATACATCATACATGTTTAGGCATCTAAGATGCCAAACCAAGTACTAAATCCTATATGGCCAAGCATCTTAGATGCCTGTGCTGCCGAATTCCTCCTAAATGATACAACCTGTCAATAAGATTAGGCATTAATAAAGTTGTCCAATGAAAAGATCAAAAATTCAAGCATTGTCTTTATTGTACAGAGGAGCCGGAGAGGAAGACAGAATAAGGCAAATTCATGTTCATAGTCCTTATTGATCTTTTGTAAGTAAATCATACATCACCATAGATATATGACAAAATCATGCAAATTGATTCACCCTCTCCAGTCAACCAGTCTTGAAATTTCACGCGGAAAATACAGATAACTCCCATAAATCTTCATGCATTGTAGAGCACTTGACATTACAGAAGGGTCAAACTAGACCACAATCAACTTAAACTGACTTTTAATTCCAAGAGAAACCAGTATTTTGCACTCTAACTTTAAAAACCAAAAGCTGGCAAGCAATTTTGTTTATGGCCAAGTTTTAAGGGGGAATATCATATTTGAATGCAAAAAAATTGACAGGAGTAAAGCATACGCGTGCCAGCTATCAAAACGGTGCAACTCTTAACCCCACCTACTACAATGAATGAATAAAGACAAATGAGCAGGGTAAGCACCGAAACTCAATCGAAACACAAAAATTTTGTTTCAGGGTTTGTTCCCATTGAAGAAAAGCCAAAGGCACAAGCATTTGCCTCACAGACCACAGACCGTGAACAAAACACAAAAGCTAAAATAAAGAGATGGGAAATCCCCGTGAATGACCGGAGATCAAAAGAAAATACACACAGATTAACTGCAGAAACAATGTTCAAAACCCAATTTTTTTTGTATTGGCAACAAACCCAGAAGCAGAAAAAGTAATGAGATGCAAAGGAGAAAGCAAACATCAAAACAGAGGAGAGATATTATTCAAATGGTGACTTACCCTTCCATTTTCGTCGGCATTGATGAGCACAAACTCATTCCTGTTGTGAGAACCAGCAACGAGTCTACCTCCCGTGTGCATCACTCACAGTTCCTGAAGAGTGTCTTCAAAATCAAGCAAAACCCCAACTCAAAAACACCAAAAATAAAAATAAAAAACCAATCTTGTTCTGAGGCTTCTCTCACAAACAAGATCCACTTTTGCACTGACATACAGATCCAAAACGACAATGATCAAGGAAAAATAAATAAACAAATAAATAAAAACAAGGCTCTCGACTTTGGTGTGCTTGTATTATTATTCCTTCACAAGCGAAGTTTAGAGAGATAAAGGAAGAGAGAAGATAGTGTATGTGCGTTTGTGTGGAAAAGAGAAGGCGTACGAGAGAAGGAGGTACAGAGAGATCGAGAGTCAATGACAGAGAGAGAGAGAGAGAGAGAGATTTTATTATTAAAAAAAGGGAAAGAGAGAAAAATAAATAAATAAAAATAAAACGTACAGAGAGATTCGAATGGTGAAAGGAACGGAGCGATTGAGGTGAGGTGGTGGGGCCCAGTGGAAGGTGGTGGCGCCGGGCTCTGCCCCCACCGGAGTTTGGTGAAAACTTTTATTCTATTTTGTTTGTTGGTATTATATTTCTACTGCAAATGAAAACGTAAACGAAAATGTGTTTTAATTTTTTAACTTTCGTCGGCAAGAGTCTTTTTATGTGGTGGGGAAGAGTGGGTAGGGTTTTTGTTTTGTTCACGTGTTGTTGTTGTGTGAAATTAAAAAACCCTCACTCACTGTCTCGGACAAGGTCCAAGGTTTGGGTTTCGGGTGTAAGCAGTTTAACATAGAAAAAAAGTCCAATTAGAACAGGGACATGGATCTGGCTGGCGAGTAGGAACTGCTCACGCGACGTAGATTTTGTCTTTCCTTAAAAATTGAAACTTGAAAGTACTCTCTCTCTCTCTCAATATATATGATATATCTGTATTTTCTCTCTCTATAGGATACTGTAAGTGTACAGTGTGCGTTGTTAGTGATGAGTGAATCGAGAATAATGAAGTCGTGTATCTGTGTACAGTGTACTTATTTAATTTTACGCGTATTTATTTAATTTTACGCTTTTGCTTGATATTTTCTTCCCGAGAAAGTAGAAATCAACCAAATATACGCGAAACGTTTAGCTGTATCAAACGCTTTAAAGTGTTGACTGTGCCATGTGTGATGTAACCAGCTATCACATCTGGGTCCCTCCTTTTCTGCTTTAAAAGGTCTTGGTTAATGTTGTGGTTCATATTCGACAAACTATGGATCCGTTGTATTTTTCTTTCTTTCTTTCTTTTTCCAATAGATTTATTCAAAATTCACTTTTTTAATAAGACACAGATTTTCTAAAACATATTTTTCTGAAATCACCTTCGATCATAAGGTGTCTTAATGTCGTGCGTCCGTGACTTATTTGTTATTACAGGTACAGGTTAATTTGGTTTTCTTTTATTTTTGTAACCTTAATTTTTTTATTTATTGTTTGCTAGTCTTGAGTCTTTTGTAAGAAGACTTCCCGTAGTCTCTCTCCCTATTTTTCCTCTCGTCCGTTAATGGAAAGCAACAGCAATCCATTCTGTACGGCAAAAATAATCAATTACCCTTCCATTGAAACGGATCTATAACTCAATTAAGACACAATTGAACCATAACCAATGTACTTCAAATCACCGTTAATTCCCAATACCCAAAACCCCAAGACCAATTATTGTACAATTGCGCACAAGTCATACAATTTTTTTTTTTATATACAATTTAAAATTAAATACATGACCTAATATAATCTCTTAAAATCCCTTATTACTATATCAAATCTAGTGATTTAAAGGATGTATTGAATTGAGATTTCAAAAAAATTTAATGGATTATTTTTGAATAAAAAAATTCGTTGGTATTCAATTAGTATTTTAAAGGATTGAAAAAAAAAATCACGTGATATTGAATTAGGATTTTAAAAGATTATTTTAGAGTACGTCCAAATCCGTTGGTATTCAATCAGGATTTTAAACAACTGAAAAATAATCTTGTGGTATTCAAAAATCTGACAATTTTAATTGATTTTTTATTGGTGTGGATTTCATGAAATTTTTCAGTGATAAATATAAATAGGATGCCTCTCTCACAATCTCACTATAACCCTTATAATTTATTGAGATTTCTCTATTGCAGTGTCTTCTTTTTCCTTTGACAGGTTGATTGACCAGCTCGAAATAGGATTTCGTTATGGGAGCTCAAAAATAACAGATTTTTTAGCAATTTTTATCGCAAAATAATCTAGAAACAACAAACCAACAATATTCTAATGTAATCCATCTCAAAAATAGCATATATCTTTTAGAGCTTTTGAAAGTTTAAAAATTGAGTTTTTAAGCTATGGGTGACGATTTTTCTTGGGACAAAAAGGTGTGATTTTCGTATTAAAAACAATATAAAACAGTGAAAAATAACATGGGAACTAAAACCCTCAAACCAATTTTTGTTTTATATCAATGAAATAATATCAATTTAAAGAAAGATTGAAACTTTCATAATATGAATCCTATATTTCGTAACAATACATTCATGAACGAAATTCATTTTCCATCAAAAACAATTTCAAATAATTTTTGTGTAATAAATAACTAAAAACTTATTTTCAAAAGTACCAAAGCAATTTAAAGTTTCAATGTATCGATTGAAAATAATTTGAAATTTTTTATAAATTTTTATATAATAAAACCCAGAAATTTAGATTCGAAATTTTCTTAAAATACTTAATGAAAATATGCATATTGTACCGTTGGGATTAGGGGTGTTCATCAACCGATTCAAACCGCGGTGACCGAACCGAAAAATCGATAACCGAGAATCGAAAAATCGAAAATCGAAAAAAATCGCAAATTTTAATTGGATTGGATCGATTTTTGGATGGGTTGATGAAAACCGATCCAATCCAAACCGATCCAATATATTAATTCCCCTCTATCTACTTGGATTTTTCTCCAATCATAGCCCAAGAATTTCTAAACTCAAGACCTATTAGGTATCAACTAAACCCAAGAAAAAATCTAGTCACATCTCATCAACAAAATTTTATCTTTGTAGAGCTTCATATTTCATTGTCTAAAAAAAAACTATAATATAGTTTACTAATGCTTTTGGATTTCAAAAAAAAAATTACAAAGCCAATATATACAAAAGATGTTATTTGCACAATAATCATGAAATAGATTTTAGGTTTTTCAAAAAACCGAAAACCGATCCAATCTAAACCAAAAAAATTGGATTGAATCGAATCAGATTTGAAAAAAAATCCAAACTGAATGGATGATTATATGATCAAACTAAAGAGATTGGACCGGATGAATTTTGCTTCCAAAACCGATCTAATCCAGACCGCGAACATCCCTAGTTAGGAGATGAGACATTTTGGTGTCTCCCCTAGGGAGTGTCGTTTCATTGGGAGTTGGGGAAGGTTTCCAGTTGGTAGGGCTGACGTGGATAGGGAGTTATGATGGGGCTTGGACCTTTGGGCCACTGCTGTTGGGCCATCCGGAACAGGAGGCCCCCAGCTTGGTAGCAAGTGTAAATTGGTGCCAAGGTAAAAAAGGTTCAGGCGACGCCTCACTGGCGATCTGCATGGTTGTCAATAAGGTGAAAAGAGTTTGGGCATCACCTGAGTGGCTGACGCCAAGGTAAAGGGTTTGGGCGTCACCTGAGTGGTGTAGGAGTAGCACCCAATATCTTAGTGACTTAGTGTTTGGGGTTCCCACCCTCTTTGAGGCGGGGTTCCATCCTATTTGTGTCTTTGGTGGGCCGTGTAGTCCTGTAGGGGGTATTTTGGGTATTTCGTCCTTCTGACACGCAAAGTGCCTTTTCGGTTTTCGAGGGGTGGTAATGATGGTTTCTTCCATCATTGCAAATAACTGCAGAACTCAATCGTCACGAGGCACGGCACACTAATGCGACGTGAAGGGTGTCTTGTCCCCCCGTAATTACCATCAAGACCCTCATCACAACCGCCTATTGTCTGACGGTTATGCCATCCTACGGTCGAAATGGTGAGGTCCTACATGTGTACGCCACCTTGATCTCCTTGATCCTTTTTAAAGGAGGTTCGTCCCCTCCTGAGGACCCTCTTCTCATTACCTCAAGCTCTTCGTGTTCCAGCGTTCTTCATTTGTCTTTTGACTTCTTTGCGATAGTGCTCGTGCCGGTTCTCATTTCTTCCCTGTCTGCATTATCTCAGGTACAGTGTTTCTAGCTTGTAGTTTTGATATTCCTTTGTATTTCTTTTAGCTTGCTTCTCTTCTCCTTTTTCTGGTGATGGTTAAGATAACATATGTGCCTGGGTTGTTCTTGCCGGAGATAGAGGTTGAAGTTAAGGAGGAGGAATTTGATGAAGCCTTCGACACGCTCGAAGGCTGTACAGTAGGGTCTGCTATGCAGGAATATCTTGCTAAGCGTAGTGGGGAAGGCAGTAGCTTTCCCTCATATCGTTCTTTAGTTCTGGGATTGAGTCGTTGTCCCATGGTAGGATTCCCGAGCTTCTTGGTTTTACTGAAGAGGAGATTCAGAATCTCCTGCCAGAAAGGGCTTTAGGACCTGTGCTTCCATATTTGGGTGAGGCGTCTGGCTCTCGTATTCGTAGTGAGCGCCAGGCGTCGTGTGGTGGGACCGCTTCTGGATGTGGTAGGCGTCAGTCTGCTAGTTCCGAAAGGCGACGGTCGGGTGGTTCTAGTGAAGGGGTTAGGTCTCGCCCTTCATGAAGTAGTCATTCAAGGTCTTCTAATCGTTCTTGCAATCAGAGGAGAGGTTCGCGTAGCCATGTTTCGCAGCGCTCTGCTCTTGAAGTAAGGCGACTTGTTCGACCTTTGTCTTCTGTTAACCAACTTCCGCAAAATCATCCAATAGAGTATTATTATAAGCCTCGCTCTTTAGGGAAAACCCATCTGACTGTTGACTCTTCTGTCGCCTTGAGTACATCGCGTGGCCATATTCCCAACATTTCCCAGTCCTTCCATCGCCGTAAATATGACGAATCTATAGACAACCGACTAGGTAGATACCACCCAGAGGATGGACGACTTGTGAAGTATGGCGTATGGGACGCCATATATGAAGACCTGGGGCTTTATAAGATACCGCCTGCGTGGTGGCCTTCTTCTCTAAGCTATTCAGATTTTTACTCTTCGAGCTCTTCCGAAACCTCTGATTCTTATGGTAAGTTGTTTGTGCTTGAGCTATTTTTGATTTAGTTGTCAGTAACGGGGGTGTTGGTGGTCACAGGAGTGGGAGTTGAGTGTTATGGAGGTTTGAAGTTGTCCCCCATTGTTGATATTCTTGGCGTCGGTTGAGTGTTTGGTGATTGATTGTGTGTTTGTCGCTCCCAGGTAGAATTTAAAGACACTTTCTCGACTTATGGCGGCTTCTCAGAAAGATGATCGCTGTTTGGCGAGGAGTTGGGTAGACCCGATGGTGGCTTCCTCGTCATCGAGTTATGTTAACGGGGATATTTTAAATCGCGATTACCAAACGAAAGCTAGTTTTGATATTACCCCAAACGGTGAACACGAGGCGAAGTGGCAAACCATCGCGGTTAAGTGTGATCATCGTGTTTGTGACACTCCTCACAGTGTGGCGAGATCTCGATGGCAGTTCGTGGTGTACAAAACTCACTTCACGGATCAAAAAGTGAGGTTCCCTTTATTTGAGTTCGAGATGGGAGCGTTAGCCCACCTACAGATTGCTCCTTCCCAATTGCACCCAAATTCTTGGGCGTTTGTTCGTGTCTTTGAGAAGATATGCCAATATTTTGGATGGGTGTACTCTGTGCGGTTGTTCTTTTACTGCTTCCAGGTGTCGCCGTCGTTGAAGAAGCTTGGCTGGGTTTCATTAAAGGCGGGCGCCGGATTGGGATCAATATTTGCCAACTACGCCAACTCATATAAGAACTGGAGGCATACTTTTTTCTGGATTCAACCAGTGCTTGGCCAGGGGGAATTACCTTTTTTCATTGATCGGACAAGTGGGGATAGTCGGTTTCCGCTATACTGGACTAAAGCCCATTATGAGACGCCTGCCAGTCAGTATTTGTTTGGGTGGGGAGACTTGTCTCCTGAAGAGGCAATGGTGGTGGATTGGTTTGTGGAGGTAAAGAGGGGCCTTGACCGGTGGCCTTCGAAGAGAGTGTTGTGTTACGAAGGTGTGGTGGCATTTTGTACCATTTGTGACTGTGGTGAGTATTAATTGTGTTTACTAACACTTGTTTTTTCTGTCTTGCAGTTGAAAACTTGCTGATAGAGACGCTGAAACTTGCACGTCAGGCGGCTGCAGAGCTCAAAGCCACTAAAGGCGTGGTTCCTCAAGTTAACCCTAACCCCGCCTCGAAGAGGAAAAGTGTGGACAAAGGAAAGAATAAAGAAGTCCACCAAGCCAAGAAGAAAATCCGGTCAACTGCAAATATTCCTGCCAGTGAGTTGAAGAAGAGGGCGACTGGCCCTATAATTAAAGAGCCCACGAATGTGGTGGGAGGCTTGTCGGCGAGTGAGTCGACCCTTGGATCGCCTACTCGTGGGGGGTCAAGTCTGAAACGGGGGAGAGACGAAAACTTAATTCCGCCCAGGGGCTCCAAAATGTCGCGCCTTGATCAGTTAGAGTGTAGGCAGTTTGCTGACAGCGACTGCCACGTCTCTAGCGGCATTCCTGAGGGCTCAGGCGATGGTGGGATGATGGAAACCCGCGCTTTTGATGGAGAATCGCCTCGCGTAACAATTGGTGCATAAGATCCTCCTCCTCCTCCTGCTGAGATCCCAGTTGGCAGGGCCCTCAAATTATCAGAGAGGGACCTTGACCCTTCTTTTCCTAACATTGGGCGTCCTAGGATGGTGGTTCTAGAACAAATCGATCGCCAGGAATTCATGAACTGCACGCAAGTGGTCATTGGCCGTATCTTGGGAATGCAAGAGGTTGCCCTTGCTTTTGACAGTCGCTGTTCTTCCCAGGATGATCGCCTTGATGAAATGGGGCATAAGGTAGATGATCTTACTGCTGAGGTTGGGCACCTTGGTAAGGAGGTGGCTGACAAAAAGGCTGCAAACAAGTCTTTGTCCACACAACTGAAGAAGGCGGAAGGAGAGGTTAAGCGCTTAACCTCCGAGAAAGATGACCTATCGAAATCGTTGGAAGAGTCCAGGAAGGAGAATGAGGGTCTCCAATCTGAAACAGCCAAATTGTCTGCTAACTTATTTTCTGCGCATGGGAACCTCCACGCCACACAGGAGGACTATAAAAAGGCCACTGGGCGGGTGGAACAATTGGAGGAAGCCTTAGCGAACCTTATGTATGATTCTTTTAACAACGCACTCCAGCAAGTTTTCGTTCGACATCCTGAGCTTGACTTGACCGGTTTCAGCCCAGACTACGAGGTGGAAGACAAAAAGATAGTTGAGCGCCTAGCAGGTGGTGGAGTGACGGTGATTGAGGAGGACCCTGAGACTGACGAGGATGAAGGTTCGCCAGAAGCCCTTCCTATCAGTGACGCCACCGGTGATGATAATCCTGAAGAGGATGAGGTTGGGCGTGACTTGTTGACTGGACCTGTTGACGCGACTTTGGGTGGCCCAGACATAGCGAGTGGGGGTGGCGTTGCTGAAGCGGCGTGACCGAGCAAGCCCTGGAGATTGCTGAGGAAGGCGCGACTGAACAAGCCCTGGAAGCTGCTGAAGAGGCGGTCACAACTGAAGGTCTTCAACTTTAAGTTGTAGATTTAGATATAGTTTGGCACGGTTGGTGTGTCAACCGGTAGCTTTCATCTTTTTGCCGTGGTTGGTATGTCAACCGCAGACTTGTATTTCTTATCAATCAATGAACTTTGCTTTCCGCTTTCTGTCTAACCTTTCTTTAATTGATGAACTCTTCTTTTAGTTAGGCGTTGGCTGGGGGTGAGAACCATCCCGTTAATTGGATGTTGTCTGGGGGTGAGAACCATCCCAGTCCAACTGTGGCGGGGGTGAGAACCATCCTGTTAGTTGGGCGTTGTCTGGGGGTGAGAACCATCCCATAACTTGATGTTGGCTGGGGGTGAGAACCATCCCAGTCCAACGTTAGGCGGGGGTGAGAACCGTCCCGTAACTTTGATGTTGGCTGGGGGTGAGAACCATCCCAGTCCAACGTTAGGCGGGGGTGAGAACCGTCCCGTAACTTTGATGTTGGCTGGGGGTAAGAACCATCCTAGTCCAACGTTAGGCGAGGGTGAGAACCCTCCCAGTGCAACTGTGGCGGGGGTGAGAACCATCCTGTTAGTTGGGTGTTGTCTGGGGGTGAGAACCATCCCAGTGCAACTGTGGCGGGGGTGAGAACCTTCGGTGACGTCTGCAATACTCATGACGATGCATGGATTAGGCAGGTTATGCTGGATGACAAAACGATTATTACCTGGACTCTTGGTTATTGCTATCTTGGCGAGAATGTCCGCACGTGTGTTTTTTGATCGCCTAATGTGCTCAATTTCAACTGTCTCGAAGGTCAAAATTATCTCTTTGACTTTCTCTAAGTACTTGCACATCAGCGGCCATTTAGTTTGATATTCACCCGAAATTTGAAATGTCACCAACTGAGAATCACTGAAAACCTTGAGATGTTGCAGTCCCAGCTCTTTGACCTGGAGCAGGCCGGCAATCATTGCCTCATACTCGACTTGTTTGTTAGTGGTATTAAAGTTGAAAGATAATGAATGCTCCATCGCTACACCGTCTGGATTTTCAATTATCATTCTGGCGCCGGATCCTTTGGCATTGGTAGAGCCATCAACATATAGCTTCCACAGCGCCAACCGTGGGGTTTCTGTTGCTTGGCTAGCTGCTTCGCAGGTGTGCGTCATTTCGGCTATGAAATCTGTGAGAGCTTGAGCTTTAATGGTGGTTCTGGGTTCGTAACTGATCTGGTATTCCGACAGTTCAATCACCCAGGACATCATTCTTCCAGCGAGATCAGGTTTGTGCAGGACTTGGCGAATAGGCTGATTGGTTCTGACTATAATAGGGTGGCATTAGAAATACGGCCTCAGCCTTCGTGCGGCGAAGATGAGTGTGAGGGCGACCTTTTCAACATGCTGATACCGCAGTTTCGCCCCTTGCAACACTTTGCTGACGAAATAAATTGGTTGTTGCCCTTCTTTTGGTTCTCTGACCAAAGCTGCGCTGATGGCCTCAGCACCCACGGCGAGGTATAAGTACAAAGTTTCACCACTGTCTGGCTTGGTGAGGACTGGCGGGCAGGATAGGGCTCTTTTGAACTCCTGAAAAGCTTTCTAACATTGATCAGACCATTGAAAGGACGTACCTTTTTTGAGTAAGCCAAACAATGGGAGTGACTTATGTGCAGAATTCGCCAAGAAACGGGTGAGGGCCACTAGCCTCCCGGTCAGCTGCTGCACCTCTTTGACTGTTTGGGGGCTTCGCATCTCTATAACAGCTTTACACTTGTCGGGGTTGGCCTCTATGCTTCTCTTTGTCGACATGAAGCCAAGAAACTTACCCGCGGGAACGCCGAAGGCGCACTTGCTTGGATTCAGCTGCATGTTGTACTTTCACAACCTATCGAACACGCCTTGAAGGTGTGAAAGGTGTTCCTCTGGCATTTGCGATTTGGCGATCATATCATCAATGTAAACCTCAACGAACTTTTTTAATGAAGCCAGCGTCATGGAGCCTCTTTACTTCCTCATCGATCACTTTCTGGCGATCAGGGCCAAACTTCCTCTTTTTCTGTGCTACGGGCTTTGATTTGGGGTTCACGGTCAACCGATGGCAGCACACTTCAGGATCATTGCCTGGCATATCAGACGGTTTCCAGGCAAATAAATCTCTATTACTTCGCAGCAGTTCAATCAACCTGCTTTTTACTTCAGGATCGGCGATCGCCCCGATGGTGGTTGTCTGATGGTCTGCATCGCTTATGACAACATGCTCTAATGCTTCATCTGGCGTAGGCCTGGAGTGCTCCATCCTGGGGTCATCCCTTGCATCGAATTCTACAAGAAAGCATTGATCAAGATCCTTATTATTTCTGCTAGGGTTTTCTTCAATTACCTGGGTTGTTATCAATCGGGGGGCAGGTTGGTCTTTGAAGGAAACTCTGGTAGCCGGTTTCGAAGATATGTTGTAACAGTTGTGTACTACCATTTGGTCTCCTTTAACTGTTGCGACTTTGTTATCCCTTGCTATGAACTTCATTGCCAAATGTGGGTGAGACACGCTCGCCTCGAATGCGGTAAACATCCTTCTGCCGAGGATGGCGTTGTATGCTGACGGGGTGTCAAGAACCAGGAACTGGATGTCCGTAGACCTTGAAGTGGTTGGTGTTCCCATTGACAAGCGTAGGTTAATCATGCCAAGGGGCTTGGTTACTGTTGTATTGAAACCTGACAGTTCACCAACAACAGGGGTTAAATCATTCACCGTAAACCCTAATGCCCTGAAACAAGGTAAAAATAAAATGTTGGCAAAGCTGCCATGGTCAACAAACACGCGGTTAACGCCACAATTAGCTATTATTGCTTGGATGACCAAGGGTTCATCATGTCCGGGTTGGACGTCGCCCAAATCGCTGTTGTCCCAGACGATTTTAGGCCTGGTGTGGTCAATATTGGCTTTTGCTTTGTTGATGATTTTACCAGACACCGCCAAACATTGTTTCAAATACTTCTTCCGGGCGTTCGCCGTTTCTCCGCCGCCACTTAGTCCTCTTGCAATCATGTTTATAATTATGTGCTTGATGACAGCCGGATCCTCGTCACGCTCTGCACGCCCTTCACTATTGTTTGGGCTGGTTTGGACCCTGCGGTTTCTTGGGGAGTTTTCTCAGTGGTTCTGTTCACGGCGAGGTCTGCAGTCATATAGGCCAGCTCTTCGCCTTTCTGGTGACCTGCTACGTTAACGGCGACGCCTGACGGCACCGACATCACGCCCAGAATTACTCGTCTGCCTTTGGGCTCCACCCTTGATTAGCTCGTCAATCTCATCCTTGAGATCTGCACTCTTCAGTGCTATGGCCGTTGCTACAGTGGAATTTGCAATACACAGTGGTTTCTCTGTCTGGCTGTTGGGGTTGTGGGTTACTCTTGCGTTCTTTGTATTCAGTTTGTAGGACGCTGTGTGATTGGC